>NC_069502.1:1100717162-1100817294 GCF_027579735.1 Bombina bombina | reverse complement strand
ATTCAATGCTCTCAAGGCTTGGCCTCAGCTAGCAAAGGCCAAGTTCATAAGGTTTCAATCAGACAACATGACGACTGTTGCGTACATCAACCATCAGGGGGGAACAAGGAGTTCCCTGGCGATGGAAGAAGTGACCAAAATCATTCAATGGGCGGAGACTCACTCCTGCCACCTGTCTGCAATCCACATCCCAGGAGTGGAAAATTGGGAAGCGGATTTTCTGAGTCGTCAGACATTACATCCGGGGGAGTGGGAACTCCATCCGGAAATCTTTGCCCAAATTACTCAACTGTGGGGCATTCCAGACATGGATCTGATGGCCTCTCGTCAGAACTTCAAGGTTCCTTGCTACGGGTCCAGATCCAGGGATCCCAAGGCGACTCTAGTAGATGCACTAGTAGCACCTTGGACCTTCAAACTAGCTTATGTATTCCCGCCGTTTCCTCTCATCCCCAGGCTGGTAGCCAGGATCAATCAGGAGAGGGCGTCGGTGATCTTGATAGCTCCTGCGTGGCCACGCAGGACTTGGTATGCAGATCTGGTGAATATGTCATCGGCTCCACCATGGAAGCTACCTTTGAGACGAGACCTTCTTGTTCAAGGTCCGTTCGAACATCCGAATCTGGTCTCACTCCAGCTGACTGCTTGGAGATTGAACGCTTGATCTTATCAAAACGAGGGTTCTCAGATTCTGTTATTGATACTCTTGTTCAGGCCAGAAAGCCTGTAACTAGAAAAATTTACCACAAAATATGGAAAAAATATATCTGTTGGTGTGAATCTAAAGGATTCCCTTGGGACAAGGTAAAGATTCCTAAGATTCTATCCTTTCTTCAAGAAGGATTGGAGAAAGGATTATCTGCAAGTTCCTTGAAGGGACAGATTTCTGCCTTGTCTGTGTTACTTCACAAAAAGCTGGCAGCTGTGCCAGATGTTCAAGCCTTTGTTCAGGCTCTGGTTAGAATCAAGCCTGTTTACAAACCTTTGACTCCTCCTTGGAGTCTCAACTTAGTTCTTTCAGTTCTTCAGGGGGTTCCGTTTGAACCCTTACATTCCGTTGATATTAAGTTATTATCTTGGAAAGTTTTGTTTTTGGTTGCAATTTCTTCTGCTAGAAGAGTTTCAGAATTATCTGCTCTGCAGTGTTCTCCTCCTTATCTGGTGTTCCATGCAGATAAGGTGGTTTTACGTACTAAACCTGGTTTTCTTCCAAAAGTTGTTTCTAACAAAAACATTAACCAGGAGATAGTCGTGCCTTCTTTGTGTCCGAAACCAGTTTCAAAGAAGGAACGTTTGTTGCACAATTTGGATGTTGTTCGCGCTCTAAAATTCTATTTAGATGCTACAAAGGATTTTAGACAAACATCTTCCTTGTTTGTTGTTTATTCTGGTAAAAGGAGGGGTCAAAAAGCAACTTCTACCTCTCTCTCTTTTTGGATTAAAAGCATCATCAGATTGGCTTATGAGACTGCCGGACGGCAGCCTCCTGAAAGAATCACAGCTCATTCCACTAGGGCTGTGGCTTCCACATGGGCCTTCAAGAACGAGGCTTCTGTTGATCAGATATGTAGGGCAGCGACTTGGTCTTCACTGCACACTTTTACCAAATTTTACAAGTTTGATACTTTTGCTTCTTCTGAGGCTATTTTTGGGAGAAAGGTTTTGCAAGCCGTGGTGCCTTCCATTTAGGTGACCTGATTTGCTCCCTCCCTTCATCCGTGTCCTAAAGCTTTGGTATTGGTTCCCACAAGTAAGGATGACGCCGTGGACCGGACACACCTATGTTGGAGAAAACAGAATTTATGTTTACCTGATAAATTACTTTCTCCAACGGTGTGTCCGGTCCACGGCCCGCCCTGGTTTTTTAATCAGGTCTGATAATTTATTTTCTTTAACTACAGTCACCACGGTATCATATGGTTTCTCCTATGCAAATATTCCTCCTTAACGTCGGTCGAATGACTGGGGTAGGCGGAGCCTAGGAGGGATCATGTGACCAGCTTTGCTGGGCTCTTTGCCATTTCCTGTTGGGGAAGAGAATATCCCACAAGTAAGGATGACGCCGTGGACCGGACACACCGTTGGAGAAAGTAATTTATCAGGTAAACATAAATTCTGTTTTCTCCTCCTTGGAGTCTTAATTTGGTTCTGAAGGCTTTACGGGCTCCTCCATTTGAGCCTATGCATTCTTTGGACATTAAACTACTTTCCTGGAAAGTGTTGTTCCTTTTGGCTATTTCTTCTGCTAGAAGAGTTTCTGAGCTATCTGCTCTTTCTTGTGAGTCTCCTTTTCTGATTTTTCATCAGGATAAGGCAGTTTTGCGGACTTCTTTTCAATTTTTACCTAAGGTTGTGAATTCTAACAACATTAATAGAGAAATTGTTGTTCCTTCCTTGTGTCCTAATCCTAAGAATTCTTTGGGGAGATCCTTACATTCTTTGGATGTGGTAAGAGCTTTGAAATATTATGTGGAAGCTACTAAAAATTTCAGGAAGACTTCCGGTTTATTTGTTTTATTTTCTGGTCCTAGGAAAGGTCAGAAAGCTTTTGCTATTTCCTTGGCTTCTTGGTTGAAACTTTTGATTCATCAAGCTTATTTAGAGTCGGGTCAAACCCCGCCTCAGAGAATTACAGTTCATTCTACTAGATCAGTCTCCACTTCGTGGGCTTTTAAGAATGAAGCTTCAGTTGATCAGATTTGCAAAGCAGCAACTTGGTCCTCTTTGCATACATTTACTAAATTCTACCATTTTCTTCTGAAGCAGTTTTTGCTAGAAAAGTTCTTCAGACAGCTGTTTCAGTTTGATTCTTCTGCTTTTTGATTTAAGTTTTTTTCTTTCAAAAGTGAAAATAACTTATTTTTTGGGTTGTGGATTATTTTTTCAGCGGAATATGGCTGTTTTTATTTTATTCCCTCCCTCTCTAGTGATTCTTGAGTGGAAGACTCCACATCTTGGGTATTGATATCCCATATGTCACTAGCTCATGGACTCTTGCCAATTACATGAAAGAAAACATAATTTATGTAAGAACTTACCTGATAAATTCATTTCTTTCATATTGGCAAGAGTCCATGAGGCCCACCCTTTTTATGGTGGTTATGATTTTTTGTATAAAGCACAATTATTTCCAAATTTCCTTTGTTGATGCTTTCTACTCCTTTCTTCATCACCCCACTTCTTGGCTATTCGTTAAACTGAATTGTGGGTGTGGTGAGGGGTGTATTTATAGGCATTTTAAGGTTTGGGAAACTTTGCCCCTCCTGGTAGGATTGTATATCCCATACATCACTAAGCTCATGGACTCATGCGAATATGAAAGAAATGAATTTATCAGGTAAGTTCTTACATAAATTATGTTTTTGTGTGGTGCTCTTCTAAGGGATTTTCTCTGTGTTCCTTTCGGATCCCTTGAAAAGGGTTTATTAGTTAGTTCCCTGAAGGGTTAAATTTTAGCTTTATCTGTTTTTCGTAGGAAGTTGGCTAAACTTCCTGATGTTCAGACCTTTTGTTCAGGCATTAGTTAAAATTATCCGGAATTGAAAAAAGGGCACCTCATGGTGCAGAAAGTTTCAAAACAAATATTTATCAGATTAAAAATTCCCAAAAGGGTATTCACAATGGATAAAGCACTATGGATAAGAGCTATTTGAGCAAGCTGGATCTCAACAGTCTCCAGCTGACTGGCCACCAAGGCTTCACAGGCAATCAAGATCCCTCTCAGGGCAGGGCAGACAACTTCTGAGGCGTCAGCTTCTACTGAGCATGTGCCAAAGTTAAAAGGATATTTACTTCTTTCTACAATTTCTTTGTTCTCTTTGTATCTTTTGTTGAAAGGCATGAACGTATGCTTAGGAGCTGGCCCATTTCTGGAGCACTATATGGCAGCAGTTTTGCAGGAATGCTATCCATTTGGAAGAGCACTAGATGGCAGCACTATTTCCTGCCATGTAGTGCTTCAGAGGCCTACCTAGATTCAATACAGAATACAGACAAGCAAATTTAATGATAGAAATAAATTGTAAACCTTTTTAAATCTGTATATAATGTCAGAATCACAAAATTAATGTTTTGGGTTTCATATTCCTTTAACTGTGTACACATATGAGTTTGTGATTGACTGATTTTTGTCACATGATACAGTGGACAGGGAAATAAATCAATCTTTGAAATTCCTCAGAAAAAAATCTACTGATAATTTTAGAATGAGTGACATTTGAATATAAACTAAAAGTAAAATAGCAGTATCAGTTGTGCACTTCATCCTAGTATTTAACAGCTGACAACATATTGAGCATCTGTACCAATCAGACAGTGAGCATTAGCAGAAAGCATTTGTTAGCAAGCAAGCATTAGTTTCAGTTTAAATAGTTTTTATCCACTTTTTTTTTTTTTTAGTCTAAAAATATGAGAAAACCAACATGTTTACACGCTGAGCTTTTAAAAAGACCATACAAAAATGTTTGAATACAATTTCCCTTTAATTACCTTATTTGGTAAACAAAATGCTCCTTGAGCTAAAACTGGCATCCACTGTGTGGACTGGTATGGTTCCCATATGAAATGCACAGTGCCCTCCCACATGTCTCACCTGTGCAACCTGCAAGTCACGAACATTCTCCTATTTCCATTTCTCTCTGGAAGGATCAGCTTTTAGGTTTCTTGGCCTTTTTATGTACATCTGTATTTGTTGTCATTGTGCAAGCATAAGTTAAATCTTCATAACTGTTCATTTTAAAATGGGTTGGAGCATTTTTTTTTTTTTTGCCTTAACTAAAATACAATACAATATAAATATCAAACAATAAACATTACAAGGCAGCTTCAGTTTTCAAAAGAAGTAGTTTTTGAGGGTTTTTTTCAGCTCCATTTCTCAAGAATGTTTGAAACCCATAAGCCCACAGATTTGCAGCTCTAGAAGCTAAAACTGCACCCTTAGGGGACGATTTATCAATGTCTGACAGACATGATACACTGTAGCGTATCATGTCCGCCAGACATTGCTGAATGCTGACAGCATACGTTCTGGTGAACTGCTTGTGCAATGATACCCCCTGCAGATTCGCGGCCAATCAGCCGCTAGCAGGGGGTGTCAATCAACCCGATCGTATAGGATCGGGCGGATTGATGTCCGCAGCCTCAGAGGCAGCGAACGAGTTAAGGAGCAGCGGTCTTAAGAGGGGCCATTCGGCCCTTGATAAATCGGCCCCTTATTGTCTAAATTTCCCAAGAGTTTTCCATTACAAAGGGAATTGTTGCACCGTAGTGTCACAAACTCCAAAAGGAAACGTTTAAAGATTGGCTTATGATTAAAAGGCTGATTATATATGTTCATAGTTTTTAAACTAAGTATACTATTACACTGTATTGTGTAGTGCTATACCATACTACTGCTGCCCAGAACTATAACACCATCACAAAATAGAAACAATAGCTTTATTGTTGCACTCACTCAGTGTGTTTAATATCGTCCTAAAAATAGTTTTGCTATATCAAGTAAAGTGTATCCTTAGGAAACCATATGTTTTTCAAACAATTGTTGTTAACATGACTGTATTTTTCATTTAACCCCTTAATGACCAAGGACGTACCCCATACGTCGTTGGTCTTTGAAAGCAGTGGAAGCGATCCTGATAGCTTTCAGCTGCTTTCATGTTATTGCAGTGATGCCTCAATATTGAGGCATCCTGCAATAACTGTTTTTAGCCATCCGATGCAGAGAGAGCCACTCTGTGGCCCTCTCTGCATCGGCTATCGATGGCCGTTATCGTTGGTGGGTGGGAGCTCATCCAGGGAGGCGGGTGGGCAGTCATTGGTGGAGGTGGGGGGAGGGATCTTGTGCAGGTGCGGGCGTGTGCACGAGAGATCTATGAAAACAGCATCAATATGCTGTAGATCTGGAGGGTGGTAGAGAGGAGTGGGGAGGGTGGGATTTTAAAATCAAGGCATCTGGGAGAGGGTGGGGGGTTGGATGTTGAGGGGGGGCAGCTACACTACAGAAATAAAGAAAATATTTAATAAAATAAAAAAGTAAAAAACATTATTTTCTTTCATGTAATTAGCAAGAGTCCATGAGCTAGTGACGTATGGGATATACATTCCTACCAGGAGGGGCAAAGTTTCCCAAACCTCAAAATGCCTATAAATACACCCCTCACCACACCCACAATTCAGTTTTACAAACTTTGCCTCCGATGGAGGTGGTGAAGTAAGTTTGTGCTAGATTCTACGTTGATATGCGCTCCGCAGCAAGTTGGAGCCCGGTTTTCCTCTCAGCGTGCAGTGAATGTCAGAGGGATGTGAGGAGAGTATTGCCTATTTGAATGCAGTGATCTCCTTCTACGGGGTCTATTTCATAGGTTCTCTGTTATCGGTCGTAGAGATTCATCTCTTACCTCCCTTTTCAGATCGACGATATACTCTTATATATACCATTACCTCTGCTGATTCTCGTTTCAGTACTGGTTTGGCTTTCTACAAACATGTAGATGAGTGTCCTGGGGTAAGTAAATCTTATTTTCTGTGACACTCTAAGCTATGGTTGGGCACTTTATTTATAAAGTTCTAAATATATGTATTCAAACATTTATTTGCCTTGACTCAGAATGTTCAACTTTCCTTATTTTCAGACAGTCAGTTTCATATTTGGGATAATGCATTTGAATCAATCATTTTTCTTACCTTAAAAATTTGACTTTTTTTTCCCTGTGGGCTGATAGGCTCGGGGGGGCTGAAAATGCTTAATTTTATTGCGTCATTCTTGGCGCGGACTCTTTTGGCGCAAAAATTCTATTTCCGTTTCCGGCGTCATACGTGTCGCCGGAAGTTGCGTCATTTTTTTGACGTTATTTTGCGCCAAAAATGTCGGCGTTCCGGATGTGGCGTCATTTTTGGCGCCAAAAGCATTTAGGCGCCAAATAATGTGGGCGTCTTATTTGGCGCGAAAAAATATGGGCGTCGCTTTTGTCTCCACATTATTTTAGTTTCATTTTTCATTGCTTCTGGTTGCTAGAAGCTTGTTCTTTGGCATTTTTTCCCATTCCTGAAACTGTCATTTAAGGATCAATTTTGCTTTATATATATGTTGTTTTTTCTCTTACATATTGCAAGATGTCCCACGTTGCATCTGAGTCAGAAGATACTACAGGAAAATCGCTGTCTAGTGCTGAATCTACCAAAGCTAAGTGTATCTGCTGTAAACTTTTGGTAGCTATTCCTCCAGCTGTTGTTTGTATTGATTGTCATGACAAACTTGTTAAAGCAGATAATATTTCCTTTAGTAAAGTACCATTGCCTGTTGCAGTTCCTTCAACATCTAAGGTGCAGAATGTTCCTGATAATATAAGAGATTTTGTTTCTGAATCCATAAAGAAGGCTATGTCTGTTATTTCTCCTTCTAGTAAACGTAAAAAATCTTTTAAAACTTCTCTCCCTACAGATGAATTTTTAAATGAACATCATCATTCTGATTCTGATGACTCCTCTGGTTCAGAGGATTCTGTCTCAGAGGTTGATGCTGATAAATCTTCATATTTATTTAAAATGGAATTTATTCGTTCTTTACTTAAAGAAGTACTAATTGCTTTAGAAATAGAGGATTCTGGTCCTCTTGATACTAATTCTAAACGTTTGGATAAGGTATTTAAAGCCCCTGTGGTTATTCCAGAAGTTTTTCCTGTTCCTAATGCTATTTCTGCAGTAATTTCCAAAGAATGGGATAAATTGGGTAATTCATTTACTCCTTCTAAACGTTCTAAGCATTTATATCCTGTGCCGTCTGACAGATTAGAATTTTGGGACAAGATCCCTAAAGTTGATGGGGCTATTTCTACCCTTGCTAAACGTACTACTATTCCTACGTCAGATGGTACTTCGTTTAAGGATCCTCTAGATAGGAAAATTGAATCCTTTCTAAGAAAAGCTTATCTGTGTTCAGGTAATCTTCTTAGACCTGCTATATCTTTGGCTGATGTTGCTGCAGCTTCAACTTTTTGGTTGGAAACTTTAGCGCAACAAGTAACACATCGTGTTTCTCATGATATTATTATTCTTCTTCAGCATGCTAATAATTTTATCTGTGATGCCATTTTTGATATTATCAGAGTTGATGTCAGGTTTATGTCTCTAGCTAATTTAGCTAGGAGAGCTTTATGGCTTAAAACTTGGAATGCTTATATGGCTTCTAAATCAACTTTACTTTTCATTTCTTTCCAGGGTAACAAATTATTTGGTTCTCAGTTGGATTCCATTATTTCAACTGTTACTGGTGGGAAAGGAACTTTTTTACCACAGGATAAAAAATCTAAAGGTAAAAACAGGGCTAATAATCGTTTTCGTTCCTTTCGTTTCAACAAAGAACAAAAACCTGATCCTTCATCCTCAGGAGCAGTTTCAGTTTGGAAACCATCTCCAGTCTGGAATAAATCCAAGCCAGCTAGAAAGGCAAAGCCTGCTTCTAAGTCCACATGAAGGTGCGGCCCTCATTCCAGCTCAGCTGGTAGGGGGCAGGTTACGTTTTTTCAAGGAAATTTGGATCAATTCCGTTCACAATCTTTGGATTCAGAGCATTGTTTCAGAAGGGTACAGAATTGGTTTCAAGATGAGACCTCCTGCAAAGAGATTTTTTCTTTCCCGTGTCCCAGTAAATCCAGTAAAAGCTCAAGCATTTCTGAAATGTGTTTCAGATCTAGAGTTGACTGGAGTAATTATGCCAGTTCCAGTTCCGGAACAGGGGATGGGGTTTTATTCAAATCTCTTCATTGTACCAAAGAAGGAGAATTCCTTCAGACCAGTTCTGGATCTAAAAATATTGAATCGTTATGTAAGGATACCAACGTTCAAGATGGTAACTGTAAGGACTATCTTGCCTTTTGTTCAGCAAGGGAATTATATGTCCACAATAGATTTACAGGATGCATATCTGCATATTCCGATTCATCCAGATCATTATCAGTTCCTGAGATTCTCTTTTCTGGACAAGCATTACCAGTTTGTGGCTCTGCCGTTTGGCCTAGCTACAGCTCCAAGAATTTTTACAAAGGTTCTCGGTGCCCTTCTGTCTGTAATCAGAGAACAGGGTATTGTGGTATTTCCTTATTTGGACGATATCTTGGTACTTGCTCAGTCTTTACATTTAGCAGAATCTCATACGAATCGACTTGTGTTGTTTCTTCAAGATCATGGTTGGAGGATCAATTTACCAAAAAGTTCTTTGATTCCTCAGACAAGGGTAACCTTTCTGGGTTTCCAGATGGATTCAGTGTCCATGACTCTGTCTTTAACAGACAAGAGACGTCTAAAATTGATTGCAGCTTGTCGAAACCTTCAGTCACAATCATTCCCTTCGGTAGCCTTATGCATGGAAATTCTAGGTCTTATGACTGCTGCATCGGACGCGATCCCCTTTGCTCGTTTTCACATGCGACCTCTTCAGCTCTGTATGCTGAAGCAATGGTGCAAGGATTACACGAAGATATCTCAAACAATATCTTTAAAACCGATTGTTCGACACTCTCTAACATGGTGGACAGATCACCATCGTTTAATTCAGGGGGCTTCTTTTGTGCTTCCGACCTGGACTGTAATTTCAACAGATGCAAGTCTCACAGGTTGGGGAGCTGTGTGGGGATCTCTGACGGCACAAGGAGTTTGGGAATCTCAGGAGGTGAGATTACGATCAATATTTTGGAACTCCGTGCAATTTTCAGAGCTCTTCAGTTTTGGCCTCTTCTGAAGAGAGAATCGTTCATTTGTTTTCAGACAGACAATGTCACAACTGTGGCATACATCAATCATCAAGGAGGGACTCACAGTCCTCTGGCTATGAAAGAAGTATCTCGAATTTTGGTTTGGGCAGAATCCAGCTCCTGTCTAATCTCTGCGGTTCATATCCCAGGTATAGACAATTGGGAAGCGGATTATCTCAGTCGCCAAACGTTGCATCCGGGCGAATGGTCTCTTCACCCAGAGGTATTTCTTCAGATTGTTCAAATGTGGGAACTTCCAGAAATAGATCTGATGGCGTCCCATCTAAACAAGAAACTTCCCAGGTATCTGTCCAGATCCCGGGATCCTCAGGCGGAGGCAGTGGATGCATTATCACTTCCTTGGAAGTATCATCCTGCCTATATCTTTCCGCCTCTAGTTCTTCTTCCAAGAGTAATCTCCAAGATTCTGAAGGAATGCTCGTTTGTTCTGCTGGTAGCTCCGGCATGGCCTCACAGGTTTTGGTATGCGGATCTTGTCCGGATGGCCTCTTGCCAACCGTGGACTCTTCCGTTAAGACCAGACCTTCTGTCACAAGGTCCTTTTTTCCATCAGGATCTGAAATCCTTAAATTTAAAGGTATGGAGATTGAACGCTTGATTCTTGGTCAAAGAGGTTTCTCTGACTCTGTGATTAATACTATGTTACAGGCTCGTAAATCTGTATCTCGAGAGATATATTAGAGTCTGGAAGACTTATATTTCTTGGTGTCTTTCTCATCATTTTTCTTGGCATTCTTTTAGAATACCGAGAATTTTACAGTTTCTTCAGGATGGTCTAGATAAGGGTTTGTCCGCAAGTTCTTTGAAAGGACAAATCTCTGCTCTTTCTGTTCTTTTTCACAGAAAGATTGCTATTCTTCCTGATATTCATTGTTTTGTACAAGCTTTGGTTCGTATAAAACCTGTCATTAAGTCAATTTCTCCTCCTTGGAGTTTGAATTTGGTTCTGGGAGCTCTTCAAGCTCCTCCGTTTGAACCTATGCATTCATTGGACATTAAATTACTTTCTTGGAAAGTTTTGTTCCTTTTGGCCATCTCTTCTGCCAGAAGAGTTTCTGAATTATCTGCTCTTTCTTGTGAGTCTCCTTTTCTGATTTTTCATCAGGATAAGGCGGTGTTGCAAACTTCTTTTGAATTTTTACCTAAAGTTGTGAATTCCAACAACATTAGTAGAGAAATTGTGGTTCCTTCATTATGTCCTAATCCTAAGAATTCTAAGGAGAAATCGTTGCATTCTTTGGATGTTGTTAGAGCTTTGAAATATTATGTTGAAGCTACGAAATCTTTCCGTAAGACTTCTAGTCTATTTGTTATCTTTTCCGGTTCTAGAAAAGGCCAGAAAGCTTCTGCCATTTCTTTGGCATCTTGGTTGAAATCTTTAATTCATCTTGCCTATGTTGAGTCGGGTAAAACTCCGCCTCAGAGAATTACAGCTCATTCTACTAGGTCAGTTTCTACTTCCTGGGCGTTTAGGAATGAAGCTTCGGTTGACCAGATTTGCAAAGCAGCAACTTGGTCCTCTTTGCATACTTTTACTAAATTCTACCATTTTGATGTATTTTCTTCTTCTGAAGCAGTTTTTGGTAGAAAAGTACTTCAGGCAGCGGTTTCAGTTTGAATCTTCTGCTTATGTTTTTCGTTAAACTTGATTTTGGGTGTGGATTGTTTTCAGCAGGAATTGGCTGTCTTTATTTTATCCCTCCCTCTCTAGTGACTCTTGTGTGGAAAGATCCACATCTTGGGTAGTCATTATCCCATACGTCACTAGCTCATGGACTCTTGCTAATTACATGAAAGAAAACATAATTTATGTAAGAACTTACCTGATAAATTCATTTCTTTCATATTAGCAAGAGTCCATGAGGCCCGCCCTTTTTTTGTGGTGGTTATGATTTTGTATAAAGCACAATTATTCCAATTCCTTATTTTATATGCTTTCGCACTTTTTTATCACCCCACTTCTTGGCTATTCGTTAAACTGAATTGTGGGTGTGGTGAGGGGTGTATTTATAGGCATTTTGAGGTTTGGGAAACTTTGCCCCTCCTGGTAGGAATGTATATCCCATACGTCACTAGCTCATGGACTCTTGCTAATATGAAAGAAATGAATTTATCAGGTAAGTTCTTACATAAATTATGTTATTTTTCAAACTGGGTACTGGCAGACAGCTGCCAGTACCCAATATGGCGCACAATAAAGACAGAGGGGGGGGGTTAAAGAGCTGTTTCGGGGGGATCAGGGAGGTTGGGGGCTAAGGGGGGTCCTACACAGCAGAATAATTATTTTTTTATTTTTTTTAAAAAAAACTAAAAACCCCCAAAAAAAATTTATTTTAGTACTGGCAGACTTTCTGCCAGTACTTAAGATGGCGGGGACAATTGTGGGGTGGGGGAGGGAAGGGAGCTGTTTGGGAGGGATTAGGGGGTGGGATGTGTCAGGTGGGAGGCGGATCTCTACACTAAAGCTAAAATTAACCCTGCAAGCTCCCTACAAGCTACCTAATTAACTCCTTCACTGCTAGACATAATATATGTGTGATGCGCAGTGGTATTTAGCAACCTTCTAACTACCAAAAAGCAACGCCAAAGCCATATATGTCTGCTATTTCTGAACAAAGGGGATCCAAGAGAAGCATTTAAAACCATTTGTGCAATAATTGCACAAGCTGTTTGTAAATAATTTCAGTGAGAAACCTAAAATTGTGAAATATTTAAAGTTTTTTTTAATTTGATCGCATTTGGCGGTGAAATGGTGGCATGAAATATACCAAAATGGGCCTAGATCAATACTTGGGGTTGTTTACTACACTAAAGCTAAAATTAACCCTACAAGCTCCCTACATGCTCCCTAATTAACCCCTTCACTGCTGCGCATAATACACGTGTGGTGCGCAGTGGCATTTAGCGGCCTTCTAATTACCAAAAAGCAACGTAAAAGCCATATATGTCTGCTATTTCATGACAAAGGGGATCCCAGAGAAGCATTTAAAACCATTTGTGCAATAATTGCACAAGCTGTTTGTAAATAATTTCAGTGAGAAACCTAAAGTTTGTGAAAAAATTTGTGAAAAAGTGAACATTTCTTTCATGTAATTAGCAAGAGTCCATGAGCTAGTGACGTATGGGATATACATTCCTACCAGGAGGGGCAAAGTTTCCCAAACTTCAAAATGCCTATAAATACACCCCTCACCACACCCACAATTCAGTTTTACAAACTTTGCCTCCGATGGAGGTGGTGAAGTAAGTTTGTGCTAGATTCTACGTTGATATGCGCTCCGCAGCAAGTTGGAGCCCGGTTTTCCTCTCAGCGTGCAGTGAATGTCAGAGGGATGTGAGGAGAGTATTGCCTATTTGAATGCAGTGATCTCCTTCTACGGGGTCTATTTCATAGGTTCTCTGTTATCGGTTGTAGAGATTCATCTCTTACCTCCCTTTTCAGATCGACGATATACTCTTATATATACCATTACCTCTGCTGATTTTCGTTTCAGTACTGGTTTGGCTTTCTACAAACATGTAGATGAGTGTCCTGGGGTAAGTAAATCTTATTTTCTGTGACACTCTAAGCTATGGTTGGGCACTTTGTTTATAAAGTTCTAAATATATGTATTCAAACATTTATTTGCCTTGACTCAGAATGTTCAACATTCCTTATTTTTCAGACAAACAGTTTCATATTTGGGATAATGCATTTGAATTATTCATTTTTTCTTACCTTCAAAAATTTGACTCTTTTTTTTCCCTGTGGGCTGTTAGGCTCGCGGGAGCTGAAAATGCTTCTTTTTATTGCGTCATTCTTGGCGCGGACTTTTTTGGCGCAAAAAAAAAAATCTTTTCCGTTTCCGGCGTCATACGTGTCGCCGGAAGTTGCATCATTTTTTGACGTTACTTTGCGCCAAATAATGTGGGCGTCTTATTTGGCGCTAAAAAATTTGGGCGTCGCTTTTGTCTCCACATTATTTAAGTCTCATTTTTCATTGCTTCTGGTTGCTAGAAGCTTGTTCTTTGGCATTTTTTCCCATTCATTTAAGGAATTTGATCAATTTTGCTTTATATGTTGTTTTTTCTCTTACATATTGCAAGATGTCTCACGTTGCATCTGAGTCAGAAGATACTACAGGAAAATCGCTGTCTAGTGCTGGATCTACCAAAGCTAAGTGTATCTGCTGTAAACTTTTGGTAGCTATTCCTCCGGCTGTTGTTTGTATTAATTGTCATGACAAACTTGTTAATGCAGATAATATTTCCTTTAGTAAAGTACCATTGCCTATTGCAGTTCCTTCAACATCTAAGGTGCAGAATGTTCCTGATAACATAAGAGATTTTGTTTCTGAATCCATCAAGAAGGCTATGTCTGTTATTTCTCCTTCTAGTAAACGTAAAAAATCTTTTAAAACTTCTCTCCCTACAGATGAATTTTTAAATGAACATCATCATTCTGATTCTGATGACTCTTCTGGTTCAGAGGATTCTGTCTCAGAGATTGATGCTGATAAATCTTCATATTTATTTAAAATGGAATTTATTCGTTCTTTACTTAAAGAAGTACTAATTGCTTTAGAAATAGAGGATTCTGGTTCTCTTGATACTAATTCTAAACGTTTAGATAAGGTATTTAAATCTCCTGTGGTTATTCCAGAAGTTTTTCCTGTTCCTAATGCTATTTCTGCAGTAATTTCCAAAGAATGGGATAAATTGGGTAATTCATTTACTCCTTCTAAACGTTTTAAGCAATTATATCCTGTGCCGTCTGACAGATTAGAATTTTGGGACAAAATCCCTAAAGTTGATGGGGCTATTTCTACCCTTGCTAAACGTACTACTATTCCTACGTCAGATGGTACTTCGTTTAAGGATCCTTTAGATAGGAAAATTGAATCCTTTCTAAGAAAAGCTTATCTGTGTTCAGGTAATCTTCTTAGACCTGCTATATCATTGGCTGATGTTGCTGCAGCTTCAACTTTTTGGTTGGAAACTTTAGCGCAACAAGTAACAGATCATGATTCTCATGATATTATTAATCTTCTTCAGCATGCTAATAATTTTATCTGTGATGCCATTTTTGATATTATCAGAGTTGTCAGGTTTATGTCTCTAGCTATTTTAGCTAGAAGAGCTTTATGGCTTAAGACTTGGAATGCTGATATGGCTTCTAAATCAACTCTACTTTCCATTTCTTTCCAGGGTAACAAATTATTTGGTTCTCAGTTGGATTCTATTATTTCAACTGTTACTGGTGGGAAAGGAACTTTTTTACCACAGGATAAAAAATCTAAGGGTAAAAACAGGGCTAATAATCGTTTTCGTTCCTTTCGTTTCAACAAAGAACAAAAACCTGATCCTTCATCCTCAGGAGCAGTTTCAGTTTGGAAACCTTCTCCAGTCTGGAATAAATCCAAGCCTGCTAGAAAGGCAAAGCCTGCTTCTAAGTCCACATGAAGGTGCAGCCCTCATTCCAGCTCAGCTGGTAGGGGGCAGGTTACGTTTTTTCAAAGAAATTTGGATCAATTCTGTTCACAATCTTTGGATTCAGAACATTGTTTCAGAAGGGTATAGAATTGGTTTCAAGATGAGACCTCCTGCAAAGAGATTTTTTCTTTCCCGTGTCCCAGTAAATCCAGTGAAAGCTCAAGCATTTCTGAATTGTGTTTCAGATCTAGAGTTGGCTGGAGTAATTATGCCAGTTCCAGTTCCGGAACAGGGGATGGGGTTTTATTCAAATCTCTTCATTGTACCAAAGAAGGAGAATTCCTTCAGACCAGTTCTGGATCTAAAAATATTGAATCGTTATGTAAGGATACCAACGTTCAAGATGGTAACTGTAAGGACTATCTTGCCTTTTGTTCAGCAAGGGCATTATATGTCCACAATAGATTTACAGGATGCATATCTGCATATTCCGATTCATCCAGATCATTATCAGTTCCTGAGATTCTCTTTTCTGGACAAGCATTACCAGTTTGTGGCTCTGCCGTTTGGCCTAGCTACAGCTCCAAGAATTTTTACAAAGGTTCTCGGTGCCCTTCTGTCTGTAATCAGAGAACAGGGTATTGTGGTATTTCCTTATTTGGACGATATCTTGGTACTTGCTCAGTCTTTACATTTAGCAGAATTTCATACGAATCGACTTGTGTTGTTTCTTCAAGATCATGGTTGGAGGATCAATTTACCAAAAAGTTCATTGATTCCTCAGACAAGGGTAACATTTCTGGGTTTCCAGATAGATTCAGTGTCCATGACTCTGTCTTTAACAGACAAGAGACGTCTAAAATTGATTTCAGCTTGTCGAAACCTTCAGTCACAATCATTCCCTTTGGTAGCCTTATGCATGGAAATTCTAGGTCTTATGACTGCTGCATCGGACGCGATCCCCTTTGCTCGTTTTCACATGCGACCTCTTCAGCTCTGTATGCTGAATCAATGGTGCAAGGATTACACAAAGATATCTCAATATCTTTAAAACCGATTGTTCGACACTCTCTAACGTGGTGGACAGATCACCATCGTTTAATTCAGGGGGCTTCTTTTGTGCTTCCGACCTGGACTGTAATTTCAACAGATGCAAGTCTCACAGGTTGGGGAGCTGTGTGGGGATCTCTGACGGCACAAGGAGTTTGGGAATCTCAGGAGGTGAGATTACCGATCAATATTTTGGAACTCCGTGCAATTTTCAGAGCTCTTCAGTTTTGGCCTCTTCTGAAGAGAGAATCGTTCATTTGTTTTCAGACAGACAATGTCACAACTGTGGCATACATCAATCATCAAGGAGGGACTCACAGTCCTCTGGCTATGAAAGAAGTATCTCGAATTTTGGTTTGGGCGGAATCCAGCTCCTGTCTAATCTCTGCGGTTCATATCCCAGGTATAGACAATTGGGAAGCGGATTATCTCAGTCGCCAAACGTTGCATCCGGGCGAATGTTCTCTTCACCAAGAGGTATTTCTTCAGATTGTTCAAATGTGGGAGCTTCCAGAAATAGATCTGATGGCGTCTCATCTAAACAAGAAACTTCCCAGGCATCTGTCCAGATCCCGGGATCCTCAGGCTGAGGCAGTGGATGCATTATCACTTCCTTGGAAGTATCATCCTGCCTATATCTTTCCGCCTCTAGTTCTTCTTCCAAGAGTAATCTCCAAGATTCTGAAGGAATGCTCGTTTGTTCTGCTGGTAGCTCCGGCATGGCCTCACACGTTTTGGTATGCGGATCTTGTCCGGATGGCCTCTTGCCAACCGTGGACTCTTCCGTTAAGACCAGACCTTCTGTCACAAGGTCCTTTTTTCCATCAGGATCTGAAATCCTTAAATTTAAAGGTATGGAGATTGAACGCTTGATTCTTGGTCAAAGAGGTTTCTCTGACTCTGTGATTAATACTATGTTACAGGCTCGTAAATCTGTATCTAGGGAGATATATTATAGAGTCTGGAAGACTTATATTTCTTGGTGTCTTTCTCATCATTTTTCTTGGCATTCTTTTAGAATACCGAGAATTTTACAGTTTCTTCAGGATGGTTTAGATAACGGTTTGTCCGCAAGTTCCTTGAAAGGACAAATCTCTGCTCTTTCTGTTCGTTTTCACAGAAAGATTGCTATTCTTCCTGTTATTCGTTGTTTTGTACAAGCTTTGGTTCGTATAAAACCTGTCATTAAGTAAATTTCTCCTCCTTGGAGTTTGAATTTGGTTCTGGGAGCTCTTCAAGCTCCAAGTAGCAAAAAAGATTTGTTCCAGCCACCAATAGTTAAAAAACCTTTATTTCTTCATATAGGGTCTTTTGACAAACATACAACGTTTCAGACCTGCTATAGGTCCTTAGTCATGTATACTGAACATACACTGATTCATCATTTAAATACTTTACACCTGGTCAATTGTTCACCTGTTGTCATGTGACTACTCATTATTGTATCACTGCCATCTTGTGGCCATCTAACATATATATTCCTATTGAAAAAAAGCATTCTGAATAGTCACATTGAAAAGGTTTAAGTATCAAACAATGTTAATAGATAAAATCATATGTACAAAATTAAAATAGAAGAAATCTTACGCACAATATGCAGATATGCCATTGCTGTTTACTTGTTATTTAAATGTTAATTTGGACTCTTTCATTTTAGAGTTGATTTCAAAAAATTAGATGTCTCAAGCCTTTACACATCTATCAAACATACAACAGGGATCTCATCTGTGGAACATATGCTTAGATCTAGTAAGAGTTATACTGAGGCAGATATCTGGTTTCTAATAGAACTTCTATCTATTATTCTTTATCAGAATTATTTTCTGTTCATGGATACATATTATCTGCAGAAACAGGGTACAGCAATGGGCTCCAACGTTGCCCCCTCATACGCCAACATTTTCATGAATAGCTTTGAGGAATACTTTGTGTACCCTCATGGCTTGTTCCAGCTCTATGGCGCCTCCTGGTGGAGGTACATTGATGACGTGTTTGGCGTGTGGGGGGGTGACGTTGGTAGCCTATTGTCCTTTGTTGAAGATCTTAACAATTCTGTCAATGGATTAAAATTCACTTTAAATATGAGTGAAATTGGAATTGAGTTCCTAGACACCTATGTATACTTTAAGGATGGTTTCTTAAAAACAGATATCCATACAAAAGATACAGATAAGAACAACATATTGAAATATGGAAGTCACCATCCAGATAGTATCTTCAGGGCCATTCCAAAGAGCCAATTTTTAAGGGTTAAACGCATAGTGTCTGAGGAGAATAGATGCAAGCAAAGGTTGGAGGAGATGGCTGACAAATTTATCAATAGAGGGTATCCAATATCACTAATTAAGGAACAACTAGATGTAGTTAACAATAAAGAATTACCTAAAAGGTACAAAAGCAAAGAAACAGATCGTCTAGTGTTTGTAACACAGTTCAATGAATTTAGTCAGAAGATCAATGGTATTTTAAGAAAGCATTGGCACATCCTAAGGGACTGTAACCCTCAAGTGAATGAGTTTAAAGAAAATTTTATGACAGCATACAGAAGAAATAGAAGTATCAAAGATAGCCTTGTACATTCAGATATAGGCAGTAACAGATTGAACATACAGAAGACTATAGGCCCTAGGAGAGATGGATGTTATCCCTGTTTGAACTGCAGTAACTGCAGTTCAATGATTAAAGGCGAATATTTCTCTCACCCCACAAATGGTAGAAAATACAAAATTAATAAATATCTTACTTGCAGGTCATGTTACTGTATTTATTTGATCAAGTGTCCATGTGGTCTGATCTATTTGGGCGAGACCTGTAGAGAGGTAAGGGAGAGGATAACAGAACATAAGTCCAATATTAGATGTAAGAACAAAGAGGCTCCTGTATCCTCTCACTTCCTCTCTATGGGTCATAACATCAGCCAGCTCAGATTCCAAATAATTGAACAGATTGAGAGACCAAGGAGGGGGGGTAATAGAGAACATATACTAAAAACAAGAGAGATGTTTTGGATATACAAATTGGAAAGCTTAATACCTAAGGGTATGAACAAAGAATTCGATTGGAGTTTGTTTTACTAAATATTTGTTTTTCCTAAAACATCTCTATGAATATGTAAATCTTCCCTTTCTAATGGGCTGAGTATCATGATACCTGCATTTCTTTAATCTAAAATAATTTTCTAACAACCCCTTTTAATGGGCTGAGTAAAATTGAAGGGAGATTTTTTTGGAAAAAGTTTTTTTTGGAAAAAATTTTTTTTACAAAAATTATCTTTACACATAAAAAGACTAAAGAGAAAAGTAAAAGATTATTTTCAAAATAGGCCTACAGTGTTCAAATTGACAGTAATCCATATAATCTTTAGCAGCAATTTTTTGAAATCAACTCTAAAATGAAAGAGTCCAAATTAACATTTAAATAACAAGTAAACAGCAATGGCATATCTGCATATTGTGCGTAAGATTTCTTCTATTTTAATTTTGTACATATGATTTTATCTATTAACATTGTTTGATACTTAAACCTTTTCAATGTGACTATTCAGAATGCTTTTTTTCAATAGGAATATATATGTTAGATGGCCACAAGATGGCAGTGATACAATAATGAGTAGTCACATGACAACAGGTGAACAATTGACCAGGTGTAAAGTATTTAAATGATGAATCAGTGTATGTTCAGTATACATGACTAAGGACCTATAGCAGGTCTGAAACGTTGTATGTTTGTCAAAAGACCCTATATGAAGAAATAAAGGTTTTTTAACTATTGGTGGCTGGAACAAATCTTTTTTGCTACTTGAAGTATTTGCAGGATAAGGCAGATCCTGGGTTCCGTGCCCCACAAGCCACATATCTGTTGGTGCTGTTTTCCACACTTTGCTTTGAGCTCTTCAAGCTCCTCCGTTTGAGCCTATGCATTCATTGGACATTAAATTGCTTTCTTGGAAAGTTTTGTTCCTTTTGGCCATCTCTTCTGCCAGAAGAGTTTCTGAATTATCTGCTCTTTCTTGTGAGTCTCCTTTTCTGATTTTTCATCAGGATAAGGCGGTGTTGCGAACTTCTTTTGAATTTTTACCTAAAGTTGTGAATTCCAACAACATTAGTAGAGAGATTGTGGTTCCTTCATTATGTCCTAATCCTAAGAATTCTAAGGAGAAATTGTTGCATTCTTTGGATGTTGTTAGAGCTTTGAAATATTATGTTGAAGCTACTAAGTCTTTCCGAAAGACTTTTAGTCTATTTGTTATCTTTTCCGGTTCTAGAAAAGGCCAGAAAGCTTCTGCCGTTTCTTTGGCATCTTGGTTGAAATCTTTAATTCATCTTGCCTATGTTGAGTCGGGTAAAACTCCGCCTCAGAGGATTACAGCTCATTCTACTAGGTCAGTTTCTACTTCCTGGGCGTTTAGGAATGAAGCTTCGGTTGATCAGATTTGCAAAGCGGCAACTTGGTCCTCTTTGCATACTTTTACCAAATTCTACCATTTTGATGTATTTTCTTCTTCTGAAGCAGTTTTTGGTAGAAAAGTACTTCAGGCAGCGGTTTCAGTTTGAATCTTCTGCTTATGTTTTTCATTAAACTTTATTTTGGGTGTGGATTATTTTCAGCAGGAATTGGCTGTCTTTATTTTATCCCTCCCTCTCTAGTGACTCTTGTGTGGAAAGATCCACATCTTGGGTAATCATTATCCCATACGTCACTAGCTCATGGACTCTTGCTAATTACATGAAAGAAAACATAATTTATGTAAGAACTTTCCTGATAAATTCATTTCTTTCATATTAGCAAGAGTCCATGAGGCCCGCCCTTTTTTTGTGGTGGTTATGATTTTGTATAAAGCACAATTATTCCAATTCCTTATTTTATATGCTTTCGCACTTTTTTATCACCCCACTTCTTGGCTATTCGTTAAACTGAATTGTGGGTGTGGTGAGGGGTGTATTTATAGGCATTTTGAGGTTTGGGAAACTTTGCCCCTCCTGGTAGGAATGTATATCCCATACGTCACTAGCTCATGGACTCTTGCTAATATGAAAGAAATGAATTTATCAGGTAAGTTCTTACATAAATTATGTTTTTTTTTATTTGATCGCATTTGGCGGTGAAATGGTGGCATAAAATATACCAAAATGGGCCTAGATCAATACTTTGGGATGTCTTCTAAAAATATATATATACATGTTAAAGGATATTCAGGGATTCCTGACAGATATCAGTGTCCCAATGTAACTAGCGCTAATTTTGAAAAAAAAGTGGTTTGGAAATAGCAAAGTGCTACTTGTATTTATGGCCCTATAACTTGCAAAAAAAGCAAAGAACATGTGAACATTGGGTATTTCTAAACTCAGGACAAAATTTAGACGCTATTTAGCATTGGTGTTTTTTGGTGGTTGTAGATGTGCAACAGATTTTGGGGGTCAAAGTTTGAAAAAATTGTGTTTTTTCCATTTTTTCCTCATATTTTATAATTTTTTTTAATAGTAAATTATAAGATATGATGAAAATAATGGTATCTTTAGAAAGTCCATTTAATGGCGAGAAAAACGGTATATAATATGTGTGGGTACAGTAAATGAGTAAGAGGAAAATTACAGCTAAACACATACACCGCAGAAATGTAAAAATAGCCTTGGTCCCAAACGGTCAACAAATGGAAAAGTGCTCTGGTCACTAAGGGGTTAAAGGGATATTAAACTGCTGTGCACAGCTGCAAAATAAAAGTAAGTACTCACCATGTTATTGCATTTCATCCTGTTCCTGCAGCTCTTTACAAATCAGTTCTCCTTTTTTTAATAGGTTAAAGGTGGCAGATACTGAAGCTCCGTCTCTTATTGGGGGCTGCCATCTTGGAGCTCAGGTATTCTAACAGCCTGTGAAAGAAACTGTGCGCACACTCAGATATGTAATATTGCCTATTTTTTTTTACAGCTGTAAAATGTGCTTCAGGTTAGTGTGCATGAATCCATGCCAGAGCTGTACATTTCTACATTATTTTTTTTACAGTTACAAAAAATCTATTTTAAAAAGCAGTCAACAATAATATAGAGCAATGCAGCCACAGGAAAAATGTACATCCCCTGCTTTGTATCATGCACCCTAACCTGAAGCACATTATACAGCTGTAAAAAAAAGTGCATAATATCACTGATCTGTTAAGCTGGGCATAATCTGTACACACTATGTCACGGGTTGTGAGAATACCTGAGCTACAGGATGGCTGCCACCAGTACAAAGTGGCAACGCTTCTGCACCTTTAAGCTATTAAAACAGGAGAACAGATTTGAAAAAAACAAACCGGATGAAATGCATTAATATAGTGAGTAATAACCATTCTAGGGTATTTGTATCCAACAGTTAAATGTCACTTTTAAACATTTGAATTGTTGCACTGTTTCAAATAAAGCACGTTTGATATCTTTAGAAAAGTGTTTAGCTATATCAAGTAAAGTGAAAACACCATTTTTTTTCCTTAGGGACCTATATTTTTTTTAAAGTGTTGTTTTTAACATAACTATTTGTCGTTAAATTATATTTGTACTAATTGGTGGTCGTTTTTAACTACTTTCCTTAGGGGACATTCCTAGTGGTTGTAAACTAATTCGGAATCGTTCAGACTGCAAGGATATTGATTGGACGACTTATACATGTGTACTAGGGTTCCAGGTTTTTGGTTAGTAAATCTTCACTTTCAAAATTTCTATTCTTTCTAATTTATTTCAGATGTACTGTGATAAAGAAGGGTATAACAAGATGCAAGATATTTTTTAAATTAAACCTATTTGCCTTCTGATATTGCTTAAATTAAAGCTTTTGATCTTTATCATTTAGTTGTATAATTATAATGTTTTTTATTTTACTTCAAAGTAAAAAGAATGTTAAATATTTGATTTAATTGAAATTTTATGATTTTAGGAGTGTGGCCAGAAGGATCCGATGGAACAGACATAAATGCCTTAGTACGGTCACATAACAGGAAAGTAATTGCTGTTGCTGATGACTTTTGCAAAGTTCATCTATTTCAGTATCCATGCTCTAAGCCAAAGGTAATTGATATTTATATAGAAGTGCTGGTGCTTGTTATTGTTTCAGCAGTAATATTAAAGATTTAGTTTTAAGTTTGTATAGGTACATATTCCCGAATCCAGAATTTCAAAATCCAAATTTATTCTGAAATTTTTAAAAAAAATACTATTATCAAAAAATACAGTTTCTGATTGTACTATGTATACAAAATAATTATACATGCAACCTAAAGGTAGTTTATATAACTTCTAAGTTATGTTATGACATTATTGCCTAAATGACATTTACACTTGGTTCTGTCCCCTCTCCAAACTTTCCCATAATCCAAACTATTCAGAAATCCAAACCTCTTTTCCAAGCAGTTTGGATAAAGGTTATATTTCAGCAAATTGTAACATGCCAAATTTGAAATACAGATTAGTTGTATAAAGCCTTAGTATAAAAAAAAATCAAGCAGCTACACCACTGGGGCAGTAATAATGTCCTGAAGTCAGTGTGATCAAATTTAAATAGTATAGGAAATATTTTCCATCTGTGTAAAATTGTTACTGTATGATTTATGTTGTGCTTTTTCTAATGTGGAGGACTCTGCAGTTTGTACAGTCTCATAACTCAGACTAAATGGAGTAGTAGCAGCTGATACATTTATTACCCAGCTTAAGAGTATCTAATTCATTGACCTTTGAAGGCTTAGTTGGCTTTACTCAGAGAAGATTCTGCAAACCACACATGTACCGCAGTTGGCAATTCAACCAAAATGAGCCGGCTCACCTTTAGCTCCAGTTCTCACAATGGTATTAAATTATTCATCATTTATATAATAGTAAATCATACAAGTAACCGACATCGGGTACTATAACGTTATGGACTTACTAGAAATAGCACAGCAAGAGAATACTAATAAACTGTTTGTATGACACTGGATTCATGAGTGAATGCTTTCAAACTGAATTCTCTGATGTGTGTTTTTTTTTTTTAATTTGTTTTGCTTTTTCAGTCTTTAAAACCTAGTATTTCTACCTTTTTTATATTACAATTATATTTTATCACTATTGTTTTTGAAAGATAAGCATCTATTTTCTAGGGATGCTGTTTTCTTTCCTAAGATATGGTGAGTCCACGACATCCTCAATTACTGTTGGGAAGATTACTGCAAAGAGCACTACAGAAAAGCTGATAAGTATCACTTCCCTTCCCATAAACCCCAGTCATTCTCTTTGCCTCTGTCAATGGAGGAGGTGAAGTTCTGGTGTCTAAAGAAAATTGGATTTCTTTTGCTACAAGCAAGTTTTTTGTGTCTAGCCGTACTCCACGTTAGTCTCTTCAGTAGGGCAGTGGTGGCTTTAAAGCAGTTAGGAACTTGTAAGGTGGGCCTTACTGCGTTTTCCTAACATGTTTGCTGCCAGTGATATAGAAAGCCAGAGTAGGTTTA
This sequence comes from Bombina bombina, assembly GCF_027579735.1. Classification (NCBI taxonomy): domain Eukaryota; kingdom Metazoa; phylum Chordata; class Amphibia; order Anura; family Bombinatoridae; genus Bombina; species Bombina bombina. Next base: position 1,100,792,610 of record NC_069502.1, on the reverse strand, counting down.
CCCTGTTCTTCCTTTTCCTACAGGCCTCTGTGAGGAGCATGTGTCCTTTTTTCATGCTTGGTAAGCTGTCTACAGGTAAGTGCACATAGACGTTTTCTGCATTAGCAAATTTGGGACTATATAATCCTTGGATAAGGATTGAATTTAGGCATGGGGCAGGGACGATTATGCATGTGTATGGAGACGGAATTAACCCCTTTATGAGCTAAAGGGTTAAAAAAAAATAAAAAAAATTATGGCTCTTTATTTTCCCTGTTTTTTTTTACTTTCATTAAACTTCCTTGAGGGAATTTAATTGTAAGTCACACTGTTGTGTGTTACTACTGGTTATTTTAATAGGATGGTTCCTGATGATTTGCTCAGTATTTTTATTTAGACTGTTAGTGCACTTTTTATCTTAAGCTACGCAGCTCTATGGGCTTGTTACTCCGTATCTAGCAGAGCACCACTGTTTATGTTTCTTTAAGTAGTTACATAGCATTAGGGATGCAGTGTCAGTCTCAAAGTTTCCCAGCAATGTGTATGTTAAATTTGCGGCACAACAGGGAAACGTTTTCTGTGCAGAGCTCGGAAAGTGACGTAGCATTTTAAGATGAAGCGCAATGTATCTTTCTTTGCGCTCCTAGGATTTTGTCTTCTCTCCAGATAGGTCTGGAGAAGGGATGGCTAGTCAGTACTCTGAAAAGTCAGATTTCTGCATTATCCGCTTTGTTACATCAAACGTCTTGCGGATGTGCCAGGTGTTCAATCCTTTTTCAGGCTCTGGTCAGAATCAGGCCTGTGTTTAAATCTGTTGCTCCTCATTGGAGCCTTGACCTTGTTTTTCAAGTTTTGTAGTTAGCTCTGTTTGAGCCTTTGCATTCCATAGATATAAAGTAATATTTTGGAAAGTTTTGTTTCTTTTTGCTATCTCTTTTGCTCGGAAAGTTTCGGAACTCTCAGCTTTGCAGTATGATTTGCCTTATCTTAACTTTCATGCGGATAAGGCAGTTCTTCGTTCGAAGTTGGGTTTTTCTTCCTAAAGTGGTTTCAGATAGAATTATTAATCAGGAACTTATTGTTCTTTCTCTGTGTCCGAATCCTCCTTCTCATAAGGAACATTTTTTGCACAACTTGGATGTTGTGCATGCTCTTAAAATCTACCTAAAGGCGACTAAGGATTTTCGTCAGTCTTCTGCCCTGTTCTTCAGAAAACGTAAGGGTCAGAAAGTTACTGCTTCTTCTCTTTCTTATGTTTGAAGTATAATTAATTTTGCTTATGAGACTGCTGGTCAGCAGCCTCCTGAGAGAATTATAACTCTTTCCATGAGGAATGTTTCCTCTTCTTGGGCCTTCAACAATGAAGCCTTTGTGGACCAGTTTTGCAAGGCTGCAACTTGGTCTCCTCTGATTCTTTTTCTGAATTTTCAAATTTGATACTTTTTCCTCAGCTGAGTTTTCTTTTGGGAGAAAGGTTCTTTAAGCGGTGGTGCCTTCTGTTTAGGTCTGCCTGTCTTGTTCTCCCTCCCTAGTCATCTGTGTCCTCTAGCTTGGGTATTGGTTCCCAACAGTAATTGAGGACATTGTGGACTCACCATATCTTAGGAAACAAAATTTATGCTTACCTGATTTATTTCCAAATACAGTGATTCCAGGACCCCACCCTTTTTATTAAGACAGTTATTTTTGACTAAACGTCAGGCACCTTTACACCTTTGTATTATTCCTTTTTCTATTTCCCTTCGATCGAATGACTGGGGTTTGTAGGACGGGAAGTAATACTTAACAGCTTTGCTGTGGTGCTCTTTGCCTCCTGCTGGCCAGGAGTGATATTTCCAACAGTTATTGAGGACGTCATGGACTCACCATATCCTGAAAGAAAGACATTTATCAGGTAAGCATAAATTTCATTTTTGAGCATGCAAAGGTGAATGGTGAAACATACAACAGTGTTCACTCCAGGACCCTTTTAACTGGTGCTTCACCTGACTGATTTTACTGAATACAAGGATAAAGTTTTAACAAATATTAAAGGGACACTAAAACCAATTTTTTTCTTTTGTGATTCAGATAGAGCATGCAATTTTAAGCAACTTTCTAATTTACTCCTATTATCAAATTGTCTTCATTCTCTTGGTATTTTTATTTGAAAAGCAAGAATGTAAGTTTAGATGCCGGACCATTTTTGGTGAACAACCTGGGTTCTTGCTGATTTGTGGATAAATTCACCCACCATTAAACAAGTGCTGTCCAGAGGTCTGAACCAAAAAAAGCTTAGATGCCTTCTTTTTCAAATAAAGATAGCACAAGAACAAAGAAAAATGATCATATGAGTAAATTAGAAAGTTGCTTAAAATTGCATTCCATAGATATAAAGTAATATTTTGGAAGGTTTTCTTTCTTTTTGCCATCTCTTTTGCTCGGAAATTTTCGGAACTCTCGGCTTTGCAGTATGATCTGCCTCATCTTAACTTTCATGCGGATAAGGCAGTTCTTCGTACGAAGTTGGGTTTTTCTTCCTAAAGTGGTTTCAGATAGAATTATTAATCAGGAACTTATTGTTCTTTCTCTGTGTCTGAACCCTCCTCATAAGGAACATTTGTTGCACAACCTAGATGTTGTGCATGCTCTTAAAATCTACCTAAAGGCGACTAAGGATTTTCGCCAGTCTTCTGCCCTGTTCTTCAGAAAACGTAAGGGTCAGAAAGTTACTGCTTCTTCTCTTTCTTATGTTTGAAGTATAATTAATTTTGCTTATGAGACTGCTGGTCAGCAGCCTCCTGAGAGAATTATAACTCCATGAGGAATGTTTCCTCTTCTTGGGCCTGCAACAATGAAGCCTTTGTGGACCAGTTTTGCAAGGCTGCAACTTGGTCTCCTCTGATTCTTTTTCTGAATTTTCAAATTTGATACTTTTTCCTCAGCTGAGTTTTCTTTTGGGAGAAAGGTTCTTTAAGCGGTGGTGCCTTCTGTTTAGGTCTGCCTGTCTTGTTCTCCCTCCCTAGTCATCTGTGTCCTCTAGCTTGGGTATTGGATCCCAACAGTAATTGAGGAAGTTGTGGATTCACCATATCTTAGGAAACAAAACAAAATTTATGCTTACCTGATTTATTTCCAAATACAGTGATTCCAGGACCCCACCCTTTTTATTAAGACGGTTATTTTTGACTAATCGTCAGGCACCTTTACACCTTTGTATTATTCCTTTTTCTATTTCCCTTTGATCGAATGACTGGGGTTTGTGGGACAGGCAGTAATACTTAACAGTTTTGCTGTGGTGCTCTTTGTCTCCTGCTGGCCAGGAGTGATATTTCCAACAGTAATTGAGGATGTCATGGACTCACCATATCCTGAAAGAAAGAAATTTATCAGGTAAGCATAAATTTCTTTTTTTGAGCATGCAAAGGTGAATGGTGAAACATACAACAGTGTTCTCTCCAGGACCCTTTTAACTGGTGCTTCACCTGACTGATTTTACTGAATACAAGGATAACGTTTTAACAAATATTAAAGGGACACTAAACCCAAATTTTTTCTTTCGTGATTCAGATAGAGCATGCAATTTTTTTTTTTACATCTTTTATTTATTATCAGCAGGGATAACATTAGATTTCATAGTAACAAAGAGTTCATAACATAATATTTTTCTAAAAAGATAACATATGATAAGATATTAATTTCATATCAAATACATCAATTCGATAAATCAATAAGAAAGACAAAAAAAAAAAAAATTCTAATCTTGAACCGTTGATATGAGTTACTACTTAGTTCAATCTGACTAGATATAAGTCTGCTGGATTTTCCTTTTAAAATAACAAAAATAAACCAGAGAGATAATATTCCTGGAATGGATTAACTTAACTATTTCTTGTGTTAGATTGTTTGCTTTCCTTTTTCTTTTTCTCTTTTTCTCCTTTTACTTTTGAATGTATCAAATTATGTCCAGAGCTGAGGGGGAGAGGGAAGGGGGAAAAAAAAAAAAAAAAAAAAAAGAGGGGTTTGTTGTTCAGATAAGATAAATTAAGTTACCATATGTCTAATAACACAATTTCGGTATTCCGAAATGGATAGATTAGAGTATCAATCTCGCTAGGGGGGAATATCCTAATAAATCTTGACCACTTTCGAAAAAAACTAGTTATCTCTTGCTCCGAATTCAAGTTCGTTGCTAGTTGTTCAACTATACATTGTTTCCTAAGATAGTTTTTAATCTCTGTTATTGATGGTATAATATTGTGCTTCCAGTCCTTAAATAACAAATTTCTAGCTGCTAAAATGATTAGATTTATTATTCTTACTTCTTTTAAAGTTGGACTCTTATCTTTCAAGAAAATTATATCTATGCCTGTAAGCTTTAGAGGAGTTATTTTTAAGACTTTTTCTATCCAAAATTCTATTTTAAGCCAGAGTTGTTGCAGTTTAGGGCAAGACCATAATACATGAATTATGTCGGCCGCTGGTAATCTACATTTGGGGCAGCTATTAAAGTTTGTATTATGCCATTTATAACCTTTATCTGGGGAATAGTATGTTAAGTGTATGAGTTTCACATGGGACTCCCTCCAAGTCTCAGCTATTGTGGTCTCAAAAAGTAAGACTATAGAACGTAAAACCTGCTTCTTATGATCAATATTAATCATAAAGAGGTTTGTCCATTTTTGAGCTATTTGTTTGACGCACTCTTCACCCTTAAACCCTACCATATATGTGTACCATGGAGAGATAGAGGTAAGTCCGGCTTTAATCAGAACTGGCCAATTCCCTAACCTACCCCATGTCCAGTTCCACGGGAACTTATGAATTAATTGCGTTACGTAGTGTCTAACTTGCAGATATGTAAAAAAGTCACAATTATCCAAGCTATATTCTTGTTTTAAGTCTTCAAAGGATTTAATGTTCCCCGTCTCAAAATTAACCACTTGTCGTGCATAGTATATTCCCTGCCTCTTCCATTTCATCAGAATGGGTGAAGAAGTTCCTTCTTGGAATTCTGGATTACCAATAAGGGTTTGATGTTTAGGTATATCTGTGTTAATTCCAACTTTTGCTCCAATCTTTTTCCACGCCTTAATGATTATAGAGATTGTTTTAAACTTCTTTACTTGTTTAGGAATAGAGTTATAAGACAAGTGCAGCAAAGATAGTGGAATTAGAGGGAATATTATGTTTGCCTCAAGATCATTGTCTGTGAAATAATCTGCTTCTGCTATCCAGTCAGAAGCTATACGACCTAGAAAAACAAGATTATAGGAATGCAGATCAGAGAGTGCCAGTCCGGCATATTGTTTAGGGAAGGCTAGTTTTTGAAGTGAAATTCTAGGTTTTTTTGAATACCATATAAAACTTCTAAGAGTAGAATTAAATTTCTTTATATCATATATTTTAATCAGAACAGGAAGGTTCTGCAAGATATAGAGAATCTTAGGAAGGATAGTCATTTTGTAAAGAGCTATTCGCCCTGAGATGGAGAGTGGCAGATGTTGCCAATTCTTCATATAGCTCAGAGCTTGTTTTAATATAGGAGATATATTTAGAGAGTACCAATCTTTAGGATTATCTGATATTATGATTCCTAGATACCTAAAGGAACTTGTAACTAGTTTGTAAGGATGTTTTGTGCAGGAATCTTTCATTTTCCTCAGCCACAATAGTTCAGACTTTGTGTTGTTTATTTTATATCCTGAGCATCGACCGTATAAATCTACTATTTTATTAAATTTGGGAATATTTGACGATGTGTTTGAGATATATAGTAGCAGGTCATCGGCATATAGGGAGACCTTCACCTCTTTTTTATGAATTTTTATTCCCTCAATCTGATGTCTAACTTTCAGTGCAAGTGGTTCAATTGCTAGGTTGAATAATAGAGGTGAAAGAGGACATCCTTGACGGGTTCCTCTTTCCATTCTAATTGTATCTGATACATGCCCATTAATAACTAGACTCGTGGATGAATATAAACATATATTTTCCACCAGTTTATAAAATTTGTTATCAATTCCAAAGCGTTGTACGGCATCTAATAAGAACTCATGATTAACACGATCAAATGCCTTTTCGGCGTCTACCGCTAATATTGCGGCATCAGACTGTTCTTTCAATGTACTCTCTTTGACATTCTTAAAGTAGTCAATAATTAGAAGTAATTGCCTAATTTTTGCTGCTGAACTGCGGTTGCGAATAAAGCCCACTTGGTCTTTATGAATGACATCTGCTATCCCCTCTTGTAATCTTGCTGCTAAAATTGATGTGAATATCTTATAATCTGAGTTTAACAGTGCTATTGGTCTATATGAGTCCCTGTTCGCTGGATCTTTCCCAGGTTTAAGTAGAAAGATAGTATTAGATTCTAAAAATGTATTTGGTATTTGGACCTCGCCTGAGAAATATTGGTTAAAGAGTTTAGTTAAGTGGGGAATTAAGGTAGGTGCCATGATTTTATAAAAATCGTTAGGCATTGCGTCCGGACCTGGAGCTTTCTCAAGTTTTAATGATTGGATAGCTTTTGAGACTTCGAGCTCAGAAATGGGCCCATTTAATTTCTGGCTGAACTCAGATTTGAATTTCGTGATCTTTAAGTCTTTCCAGAACACATCCCTAGCCGACTTATCCATAGGTGTAGATGAATAAATTATTTTATAATGTTGGTAAAAAGATTCCAATATGTCTTCTGGGGCATTCAAATGACTATCCTTGATCTGTATTGATTCTATTGTTGGTGATTGTTTAAAGTTTTTTACTAGTTTAGATAGCAGCTTACCTGATTTATTTCCATATTTATATAGGTTCGCTTGATATTTTAGTTCTGATCGAATTGTTGAGGCTGTTAAGAAGGAATCCCGTTCTTTTTTCAATTTGGCATATCTAGTCCAGTTTTCTTCTGATTGAAAATTTAAAAATCTGTTATAAGCATTACTTACTGCTGCTGTTAGTTGCTTTTCCTTTAATCGAGAATTACGCTTGCCCCTCGCCATATAGGCGATGATTTCTCCCCTTAATACCGCTTTCGCTGTCTCCCAGACAACTGAGAAGTTAGATACTGATCCAATATTAAACTGAAAAAATTCTTCTAGTTTATTTTTTAGCCAATTACTGAATTTCGGATCGTTATTTAAATATTTTGGATAGAAAAAACGCGCTCTTCTTGTAGATAGATTATTTACTGGGATATCTAGCATCACAGGGGCGTGATCTGAGATACAAATTTCTGAAATGGTAGCTCTGGCTCCTCTTTGATATAAGCTATCATTTACTAGAATAAGATCAATTCTGGATAATGATTTAAATGCCTTTGAATAACATGTATAATTTTTTAAATCCGGGTTTTGGACCCGCCAGATATCTCTGACGGCTAGATTTTGAAAGATAGTGTTAAAAATTTTTGCTTCCAAGTTATCTTTTTTAGTTTTTTTTTGCGCAGTACCTCTTCTCAGTCTATCGAGGGGACATCGGGGTGCCATATTAAAATCACCTGCAACTATTACATAACCTTCTGCTACTTGAAGTAGTTGAGATTGGAGGGAGTCCCAGAATTCTGGTTTAATTGTGTTGGGGGCATATAAGTTGCATATTGTATATATAGATCCTGCTATTTTCAATTTTAGTATTAAATATCTGCTTTCTAAGTCTACTATTGTGAGTAGTTTGTCATATACTAATTTTTTTCCTAGTAAAATAGCTACCCCGTTTTTTCTATTGGAGGTCGGAGCGCAAATTACTTCTGACACCCATGTCGATTTAAGTTTCATGGATTCCTCTAGATTTAAATGTGTCTCTTGAATTAATGCTATTGATGTATTAATCCTTTGTAGGTGTGATAAAATCATTTTTCGTTTAATAGGGGATGTAATTCCCCCTATGTTCCATGTTGTGAGTCTAAGATTTTTACCCATCTAGTATATATTTATTGGTGTAAGTAGCAGATATGCAACAACAACAAAATAAAAGAAAAAAAAAAAAAAAAAAAATAAATAAAAATAAAATAAAAAATAAATAAATAAATAAGGAGAAAAAAGGAAAGAAACAAAGGTCTCCCTCAGCTCTGGAATTACAAAAAGTTTATCTATTATTAATATCATGGTGTAGATATGCAAGAATTTATTGATGGTATGGGAGAAAAAGAAACATAGAAAAAATTTATCTAAGCGATGGTTAAAACCCATGCTCTGCTAATTTTCTCTCTGCCTCGGCTACTGTTTGAAAAAAAAAAGTTTGACCTTCTACAGTTACCTTGAGCCTAGCAGGATAGATAACTGTGGCTTGCCAGCCGACCTTTAGCATTTTTCCACAGACTGGGGAGAGCTCCTTTCTCTTAGAAGATATCTCCATAGAGAAATCTTGAAATAACAATATCTTTGAGCCCTCATAGACCAAGAGCTGCTTTTTTCTGTAATATTGCATAAACAGCAATTTATCCTGATAATTTAAAAATTTTGCGATAATTGGTCTTGGTTTAGAGACATTTGGAGATCTCCCCAATCTGTGAACTCTCTCTATCAGAAAAGGCGTAGGTGGTGGGGGAATGTTCAGCAATTGAGGGAGTGTGAGTGTCATGAATTTCATTAAATCTTCTTGCTGTACAGATTCTGGGTATCCTATAATTCTTAAATTATTCCTCCTTGCCCTATTCTCAAGATCATCTATTTTAGCTTGGAGTTTATTTATTAACTTTTGGTTTCCCTCAATTTTTGGGGTCTGAATATTTGTCTTATCCTCAAGATCAGAAATTCTCTGTTCTATTTCTTGTAGTCTACCAGCGAACTGTTTCACTTCTATTGCTAGTGATGCAATGTCCTGCTTTATTTCATTTTTTAGGGAATCAAATTTAGGTGATATGGCCTCTAGGATACTAGAGACTAAAGATTGTGTGTTTTGAGATTCTATGGAGCTTATGCTCTGTGATTGAGCAATAGAGTCGTGTGGTGCTACAGGGCTCTCTATGTTTTTTGTTCTGCGCTCCTTTGATTTTGCTGCCATACCTGGATTAGTCTTGGGAGTGCAAGTGGGGGAAGTGATATATTTGTCCATATACTCAGAAAGAGAGAGAAAAGCAAAAGGGTTCAATCAATGTGTGTGCGTGTTAAAAAAAAAAAAAAAAAAGAGGAGGTGCTGAGAGTGAAAAAAAAAAAAAGTGCTGGGAGTGAGTGTGGGGATAAAAAAAGAAAAGGGGTGATTAATAGGCTCTCAATTAGTTAAAATACAGACTATTTGTAAATTATATATCACCCCTCTAAATCTCACTTCTATAGTTTTTCCTTTAAATATCTAGTAAAGAAATTTAGTGACTACAATAACAGGGATAAGCCATTCAATTATACAATTATTATAAGTTGTAACAAATTCTGGTATTTTTTCTAAAGAGTAATACAAATTCCCTTTTTAGTGAGGTTAACAGGCTCACTGGAAAGAATGGGTTCTCTGTTTGCCAATAAGTAGAAAATATATCATGTTATAAAGATAGAAAAAAAAGGCTGCACAGATACTTAATTTTTAGATATTAAAGTAATACCCAGTTCCTGATTTAAAAAAACAATCTAAGTTCCTATAGGCCAAAAAGCCTTGCTGCAGTTCTTACTGAGATTAATAAATACAAAGGTAGTTCTTAAGCCAGTTACATATGAATCTAGCTTTTAAGCATACTTTAGTCCGTTATCAAGGCAAAGATATAAAAGAGTTCTTATAGTTTTTGTAGATAATTTTACTTCCTTGCTATGCCTTTTATTCATTAAAGGGGAAGTTATTCTCAAAGTAGCTTGATTTTAACTTCTTAAGCAGGTTTTTTTTTTTTTTTTTTCCTTTTTTTTTTTTTAAGCAGCAAAAACTTGTAGGATAGAAAGGTCAATTTCAGTTAAATGCCTTCAATATTTCAACTTTAGCATAAGCCAGAGAGCAGAGTTTTGCCAAGTATGGATCAGGTAAAAAGACACAGATTATTCCCCCTTACCCCAATATGTTCCTTGTGCTTCAAGTTGAAGTTGGGTATGGAGCAAAAAAGAAAGTTTGTTCTGAATCCCAACCTTTCAAACTCTTTGCAATCTTTAGACGCTTACCGGGCTTAGCGGGGTGTCCTTCCAGCTGGTCTCAGCAGGTCCCGGTATGCTGAGTGCCTCCGTCTCCGAATCCCTCCGCGCAGTTCCGGGGGAGGAGAGGAGGAAATAAAACCAGGTTCACTATCCTCCGCGCTGAGCTCAATGATCCATCCGCTCACCACACGCAGCACCGGTGGGTGGGAGCGGGCTTGATTGCCCCCGAGGCAGGTCAGGTGCCGGTAAGTTGCTGTGAGGGTCCGCGCTTCAGTTTAGCAAGGGGGAATAATTCAAGGCAGGCTGCTTCTTGGTGCTGTTATGCTGCGGATTGCTAAGTCTGGTTAGCCCGGCATTTCCTCCATCAAGAAAAAAAGTCAGCGCTTCACTTGTGCTGCTAGCCAGGGTATTATTCTTTCATTATGGTAAGTTTACCCAGTAAAATGCTCAAATGGGTTATTAGTCTCTCCAGAGAAAGGTCTTTTATCTTAAGCGTATGATATCAGTTTACGCTGTGGAGGGTAGCTGGTGTGTTGGCTTTAACCAGCTGCAGAATTTCCTTCTAACATGAAGGATCCAAGCGCTACAAACCGCCAAGGTGTAACTGCAGGGGAGTGATCTAGAGCATGCAATTTTAAGCGACTTTCTAATTTACTCCTATTATCAAATTTTCTTCATTCTTTTGGTATTTTTATTTGAAAAGCAAGAATGTAAGTTTAGATGCCGGCCCATTTTTGGTGAACAACCTGGGTTCTTGCTGATTTGTGGATAAATTCACCCACCATTAAACAAGTGCTGTCCAGAGGTCTGAACCAAAAAAAGCTTAGATGCCTTCTTTTTCAAATAAAGATAGCACAAGAACAAAGAAAAAATGATCATAGGAGTAAATTAGAAAGTTGCTTAAAATTGCATCCTCTATCCGAATCATGAAAGAAAATATTTGGGTTTAGTGTCCCTTTATGCTAAAATTAGCTAATGTTAAAACAAATTAAAATAGCTTTAACAAACTTTTTATCATGGAAATAATGTTTAGTATATAAATAGTGTCTTTCATGCACATGTTCAGTGTTATGTCCCTTTAAGTATCGTTTACTCCATAAATTTACGCTGCTTTCTCTTCTCACACTGTCCTTAAATTCACTTTTCTCCAACATTGGTGTGTCCTGTCCACGGCGTCATCCTTACTTGTGGGAATATCTCTTCCCCAACAGGAAATGGCATTTTGAACAATTCCTTCATACTTTTTCACATATTCAGTAATAAAGTGTGCTCTGTTTAAAATTTAAAGAGACAGTAACGGTTTTGTTTTAAAACGTTTTTTGTACTTTATTGACAAGTTTAAGCCTGTTTAACATGTCTGTGCCTTCGGATAAACTATGTTCTATATGTGTGAAAGCCAATGTGTCTCCCCACTCAAAATTGTGTGATAATTGTGCCATAGCGTCCAAACAAAGTAAGGACAGTACTGCCACAGATAATGAAATTGCCCAAGATGATTCCTCAGATGAGGGGAGTAGACATGATACTACATCATCCCCTACTGTGTCTACACCAGTTTTACCCACGCAGGAGGCCCCTAGTACATCTAGCGCGCCAATGCTTATTACCATGCAACAATTGACGGCTGTAATGGATAGCTCCATAGCAAATATTTTATCCAAAATGCCTGCATATCAGAGAAAGCGCGATTGCTCTGTTTTAAACACTGAAGAGCAGGAGGGCGCTGATGATAATTGTTCTGTCATACCCTCACACCAATCTGAAGTGGCCATGAGGGAGGTTTTGTCAGATGGGGAAATTTCAGATTCAGGAAAAATTTCTCAACAAGCTGAACCTGATTTTGTGACATTTTAAATTTAAATTAGAACATCTCCGCGCACTACTTAAGGAGGTGTTATCTACTCTGGATGATTGTGACAACTTGGTCATTCCAGAGAAATTATGCAAGATGGACAAGTTTCTAGAGGTTTCCGGTGCACCCAGACGCTTTTCCTATACCCAAGCGGGTGGCGGACATAGTGAATAAGGAGTGGGAGAAGCCCGGCATACCTTTTGTTCCCCCACCTATATTTAAGAAATTATTTCCTATGGTCGACCCCAGAAAGGACTTATGGCAGACAGTCCCTAAGGTCGAGGGGGCAGTTTCTACTCTAAACAAGCGAACTACTATCCCTATCGAGGATAGTTGTGCTTTCAAAGATCCTATGGATAAAAAATTGGAAGGTTTGCTTAAAAAGATTTTTGTACAGCAGGGTTACCTTCTACAACCCATTTCGTGCATTGTTCCTGTCACTACAGCAGCGTGGTTCTGGTTCGAGGAACTAGAAAAGTCGCTCAGTAGAGAGACTCCTTATGAGGAGGTTATGGACAGAGTTCACGCACTTAAGTTGGCTAACTCTTTTATTTTAGATGCCGCTTTGCAATTAGCTAGATTAGCGGCGAAAAATTCAGGGTTTGCAATTGTGGCGCGCAGAGCGCTTTGGCTAAAGTCTTGGTCAGCGGATGTATCATCCAAGACAAAATTGCTTAACATCCCTTTCAAAGGTAAAACTCTCTTTGGGCCAGAATTGAAAGAGATTATCTCAGACATTACTGGGGGAAAGGGCCACGCCCTTCCACAAGATAGGCCTTTCAAGGCCAAGAATAAGTCTAATTTTCGTTCCTTTCGCAATTTCAGGAACGGACCGGCCTCTAATTCTGCATCCTCTAAGCAAGAGGGTAATGCCTCACAGCCCAAACCAGCCTGGAAACCTATGCAAGGCTGGAACAAGGGTAAGCAGGCCAAGAAGCCTGCTGCTGCTAGCAAAACAGCATGGAGTAGCCCCCGATCCGGGACCGGATCTAGTAGGGGGCAGACTCTCTCTCTTTGCTCAGGCTTGGGCAAGAGATGTTCAGGATCCCTGGGCACTAGAAATAGTTTCTCAGGGTTATCTTCTGGAATTCAAGGAACTACCCCCAGGGGAAGATTCCACATGTCTCACTTATCCTTAAACCAAATAAAGTGACAGGCGTTCTTACATTGTGTAGAAGACCTGTTAAAGATGGGAGTGATACACCCTGTTCCAATGACGGAACAAGGAATGGGATTTTGCTCAAATCTGTTCGTAGTTCCCAAAAAAGAGGGAACCTTCAGACCAATTCTGGATTTAAAGATCCTAAACAAATTTCTCAGGGTACCATCGTTCAAAATGGAAACCATTCGAACGATTCTACCCACTATCCAGGAAGGTCAATTTATTACTACCGTGGATCTAAAGGATGCGTACCTACATATTCCTATCCACAAAGAACATCATCAGTTCCTAAGGTTCGCCTTTCTGTACAAACATTACCAGTTTGTGGCCCTCCCATTCGGGTTAGCCACTGCTCCAAGGATTTTCACAAAGGTACTCGGGTCCCTTCTAGCGGTTCTAAGACCGAGGGGCATTGCAGTAGTACCGTACTTGGACGACATTCTAATACAAGCGTCGTCCCTTTCAAAAGCAAAGGCTCATACAGACATCGTTCTGGCCTTTCTCAGATCTCACGGATGGAAGGTGAACATAGAAAAGAGTTCTCTGTCTCCGTCAACAAGAGTTCCCTTCTTGGGAACAATAATAGATTCCTTAGAAATGAGGATTTTTCTGACAGATGTCAGAAAGTCAAAACTTCTAAGCGCTTGTCAAGTTCTTCACTCTGTTCCACGTCCTTCCATAGCTCAGTGCATGGAAGTAGTAGGGTTGATGGTTGCAGCAATGGACATAGTTCCTTTTGCACAAATTCATCTAAGACCATTACAACTGTGCATGCTCAAACAGTGGAATGGGGACTATACAGACTTGTCTCCAGTGATTCAAGTAGATCAGAAGACCAGAGAGTCACTCTGTTGGTGGCTGACCCTGGACCATCTATCCCAGGGAATGAGCTTCCGCAGACCAGAGTGGGTCATTGTCACGACCGACGCCAGTCTAGTGGGCTGGGGCGCGGTCTGGGAATCCCTGAAAGCTCAGGGACTATGGTCTCGGGAAGAGTCTCTTCTCCCGATAAACATTCTGGAACTAAGAGCGATATTCAATGCTCTCAGGGCTTGGCCTCAACTTGCAAAGGCCAGATTCATAAGATTCCAATCAGACAACATGACGACTGTTGCGTATATCAATCATCAGGGGGGAACAAGGAGTTCCCTGGCGATGAAAGAAGTGACCAAAATAATATAATGGGCGGAGGATCACTCCTGCCATCTATCTGCGATCCACATCCCAGGTGTAGAAAACTGGGAAGCGGATTATCTGAGTCGTCAGACTTTCCATCCGGGGGAGTGGGAACTCCACCCGGAGATCTTTGCCCAGTTGACTCAATTATGGGGCATTCCAGACATGGATCTGATGGCGTCTCGTCAGAACTTCAAGGTTCCTTGCTACGGGTCCAGATCCAGGGATCCCAAGGCGACTCTAGTGGATGCACTAGTAGCACCTTGGACTTTCAACCTAGCTTATGTGTTCCCACCGTTTCCTCTCATTCCCAGGCTGGTAGCCAGGATCAAACAGGAGAGGGCCTCGGTGATCTTGATAGCTCCTGCGTGGCCACGCAGGACTTGGTATGCAGACCTGGTGAATATGTCATCGGTTCCACCATGGAAGCTACCTTTGAGACAGGACCTTCTTGTTCAGGGTCCATTCGAACATCCAAATCTGGTCTCCCTCCAGCTGACGGCTTGGAGATTGAACACTTGATTCTATCAAAGCGTGGGTTTTCAGATTCTGTGATAGATACTCTGGTTCAGGCCAGAAAACCGGTAACTAGAAAGATTTACCATAAAATATGGAAACGATATATCTGTTGGTGTGAATCCAAGGGATTCCCATGGAATAAGATAAAAATTCCTAAGATTCTTTCCTTTCTGCAGGAAGGTTTGGATAAAGGATTATCTGCGAGTTCTCTAAAGGGACAGATTTCTGCTTTATCTGTCTTACTACACAAACGACTGGCAGCTGTGCCAGATGTTCAAGCATTTGTTCAGGCTCTGGTCAGGATCCAGCCTGTCTACAGACCTTTGACTCCTCCCTGGAGTCTAAATCTAGTTCTTTCAGTTCTTCAAGGGGTTCCGTTTGAACCTCTACATTCCATAGATATTAAGTTACTATCTTGGAAAGTTTTGTTTTTGGTTGCTATTTCTTCTGCTAGAAGAGTTTCAGAGTTATCTGCTCTGCAGTGTACTCCGCCCTATCTGGTGTTCCATTCAGATAAGGTTGTTTTGCGTACTAAGCCTGGTTTTCTTCCGAAGGTTGTTTCCAACAAGAATATTAACCAGGAGATAGTTGTACCTTCTTTGTGTCCGAAACCAGTTTCAAAGAAGGAACGTTTGCTACACAACTTAGATGTAGTCTGTGCTCTAAAGTTCTACTTAGAAGCTACAAAAGAATTCAGACAAACATCTTCTTTGTTTGTCGTCTATTCTGGTAAAAGGAGAGGTCAAAAAGCAACTTCTACCTCTCTTTCCTTTTGGCTTAAAAGCATCATCCGATTGGCTTATGAGACTGCCGGACGGCAGCCTCCTGAAAGAATCACAGCTCACTCCACTAGGGCTGTGGCTTCCACATGGGCCTTCAAGAACGAGGCTTCTGTTGATCAGATATGTAAGGCAGCGACTTGGTCTTCACTGCACACTTTTGCCAAATTTTACAAATTTGATACTTTTGCTTCTTCGGAGGCTATTTTTGGGAGAAAGGTTTTGCAAGCCGTGGTGCCTTCCGTTTAGGTAACCTGATTTGCTCCCTCCCTTCATCCGTGTTCTAAAGCTTTGGTATTGGTTCCCACAAGTAAGGATGACGCCGTGAACCGGACACACCAATGTTGGAGAAAACAGAATTTATTCTTACCTGATAAATTACTTTCTCCAACGGTGTGTCCGGTCCACGGCCCGCCCTGGTTTTTTAATCAGGTCTGATGAATTATTTTCTCTAACTACAGTCACCACGGTACCATATGGTTTTTCCTATATTTTTCCTCCTGTCCGTCGGTTGAATGACTGGGGTGGGCGGAGCCTAGGAGGGACTATATGGCCAGCTTTGCTGGGACTCTTTGCCATTTCCTGTTGGGGAAGAGATATTCCCACAAGTAAGGATGACGCCGTGGACAGGACACACCGTTGGAGAAAGTAATTTATCAGGTAAGCATAAATTCTGTTTTTCTTATCACCCTCTTTGTCACACCTTCCTTTACAACTATCCCTCTCTCGCCATCGCTCCCTCGCTCACCTTCTAACGACCCTGTATTCTAACTCCCCCTTTGCCCATTACTACTTCTCTCTTTCCCTCTAGCTCTCTAAACCCACCCATACTGTTAAAAAATTTACAAAAAGTGTTTGTAATATGTGTTATGTAGTGTTGCATGTATGCTATACCTATACGAGTATACATAGTATATGTAAAATACATTTTTAAAAAAATCACTTTTTTTGTTGCTGTTTTAAAGAGCTTGCCCTTCCTGATTATATAAAATAATATATTGCTTCAACTATTGATGATGCAGGGGCTTGCTATTGGCTGTTTATAACTTCCCATGGGAAGTTTGTAGAAACACTGAATATCTATGTAAACAGTTAACACCATTAACACATTGATTTTTGTGCTTAGCTAATTATAAACATAACAATCACTGTAACAGCAGCATTTTAGAGGCATTGGAATTGATTAGAAAAGAAAACAAATCCAAAAATCACCCGATCTGCCTTACAGTATATTTTTGCACAGCAAACATACGGCTAGATTACGAGTTTTCCGTTATGAGGGGCGTGGTACTAACTTGCAAGTTATTGTCGCCACTCCCCTACAACGCTGGTATTACAGGTTTATAGCAACCCGGCGTTGGCAGGCAAAAAGTGAGCGTAGAGCAAAATTGAGCTCCATACCGCACTCCAATACCAGTGCTGCTAAAAGCCACGGTGAGCTGGTTTTACGTGCTCGTGTACAATTTCCCCATAGACATCAATGGGGAGAGCCGGCTGAAAAAAAGTCTAACACCTGCAAAAAAGCAACGTAAAGTAAAGTAACGCAGCCCCATTGATTTCTATGGGGAAACAAAATTTATGTTTACACCTAAACCCTGAGTCTAAACACCCCCTAATCTTACACTTATTAACCCCTTATCTGCCGCCCCGACATCGCCAACACCTACATTATACTTATTAACCCCTAATCTGCCGCTCCTGACATCGCTGCCACTATAATAAACATATTAACCCCTAAACCGCCGCCCTCCCGCATCGCAAACACTAGTTAAATATTAACCCCTAATCTGCCGCCCCAACGTCGCCGCCACTATACTAAATTTATTAACCCCTAAACCTAAGTCTAACCCTAACACCCCCTAACCTAAATATAATTAAAATAAATCTAAATAAAACCTACTGTCATTACCTAAATAATTCCTATTTAAAACAAAATACTTACTTGTGAAATAAACCCTAAGCTAGCTACAATATAACTAATAGTTACATTGTATCTAGCTTAGGGTTTATTTTTATTTTACAGGCAAGTTTGTATTTATTTTAACTAGGTAGAATAGTTACTAAATAGTTATTAACTATTTACTAACTACCTAGCTAAAATAAATACAAATGTACCTATAAAATAAAACCTAACCTTAGTTACACTAACACCTAACCTTACACTACAATTAAATCAATTACATAAATTAAATACAATTGCCTAAATTACAAAAAAACTAAAAATCCTTAATTACACAAAATAAAAAAAGAAATTATCAGATATTTAAACTAATTACACCTAATCTAATAGCCCTATCAAAATAAAAAAGCCCTCCAAAATAAAAAAAAAAAAACCCTAGCCTAAACTAAACTGCCAATAGCCCTTAAAAGGGCCTTTTGCAGGGCATTGCCCCAAAGAAATCAGGTCTTTTACCTGTTAAAAAATAAAATACAAACAATCCCCCAACAGTAAAACCCACTACCCACACAACCAACCCCCCAAATAAAATCCTAACTAAAAAAACCTAAGCTCCCCATTCCCCTGAAAAGGGCATTGCCCTTAAAAAGGGCATTTAGCTCTTTTTCATTGCCCAAATCCTAGCCTAAAAATAAAACCCACCCAATAAACCCTTAAAAAGACTAACACTAACCCCCAAAGATCCACTTACAGTTTTTGAAAACCCGACATCCATCCTCAACTAAGCCGGCAGTAGTCTTCATCCATCCGGCGCGGAGCTGGTCCATCTTCAAGACATCCGGCGCGGAGCATCCTCTTCAATCGACGACGTCTTGCAGAATGAAAGTTTCTTCAAATGACGTCATCCAAGATGGTGTCCCTTGAATTCCATCAGCCAATCAGAATTAAAGGTGAAAAAATTCTATTGGCTGATCCAATCAGCCAATTGGATTGAGCTTGCATTCTATTGGCTGTTCCAATCAGCAGATTAAGGTTTAATAAGTGTTGGTAGGTGTAACTAGTGTTTGTGATGCAGGAGTGCGGCGGTTTAAGGGTTAATATGTTTATTCTAGTGGCGGCGATGTCCGGAGCGGCAAATGAGGGGTTAATAATTTTATTTTAGTGTTTGCGATGCGGGAGGGCCTCGGTTTAGGGGTTAATAGGTAGTTTATGGGTGTTAGTGTACTTTTTAGCACTTTTTTTTTAGCACTTTAGTTATAAGTTTTTTAAGTTACAGCTTTGTAGTGTAAAACTCATAACTACTGACTTTCAGTTTACGGTATTGATCTTGGCAGTATAGGGTGTATCGCTCAGTTTTTGGCCTCCAAGGCAGACTCGTAATACCGGCGCAAAGGAAATCCCATTGAAAAAGGACTTTTTGAAAGCTGCAGTAATTACTTTGCAAAAAAGTGTGCGGTGCCCCTAAACCTGCAAGACTCGTAATACCAGCGGTAGTGAAAAAGAGCCTTAAAGGGACATTCTACACCAGAATTTTTATTGTTTTAAAAGATAGATAGTCCCTTTATTACCCATTTCCCGGTTTTGCATAACCAACACAGTTATAATAATATACTTTTAACCTCTGTGATTATCTTGTATCTAAGCCTCTGCAAACTGCCCCTTTTTTTAGTTCTTTTGACAGACTTGCAGTCTAGCCAATCAGTGCCTGCTCCCAGATTACTTCACGTGCACGAGCACAATGTTATCTATATGAAATATGTGAACTAACACCCTCTAGTGGTGAAAAACTGTTAAAATGCAATCTGAAAGAGGTGGGCTTCAAGGTCTAAGAAATTAGCATATGAACCTCCTAGGTTAAGCTTTCAACTAAGAATACCAAGAGAACAAAGCAAAATTGGTGATAAAAGTAAATTGGAAAATTGTTTAAAATTACATGCTCTATCTGAATCATGAAAGTTTATTTTGGCCTAGACTGTCCCTTTAACACTGCTTTCTTTCATGTATTTGGCAAGAGTCCATGAGCTAGTGACGTATGGGATATACAATCTACCAGGAGGGGCAATATTTCCCAAATGTCAAAATGCCTATAAATACACCCCTCACCACACCCACAATTCAGGTTTACAAACGTTGCCTCCTATGGAGGTGGTGAAGTGTAAGTTTGTGCTAAGATTTCTACGTTGATATTCTCTTCCCAGCATTTTGAAGCCCGTTTCCTCTCAGAGTACAGTGAATGTCAGAGGGATGTGAAGGGAGTATCACCTATTGAATGCAATGGTTTTCCTCACGGGGATCTATTTCATAGGTTCTCTGTTATCGGTAGTAGAGATTCATCTCCTACCTCCCTTTTCAGATCGACAATATACTCTCATATTCCATTACCTCTACTGATAACTGTTTCAGTACTGGTTTGACTATCTGCTATATGTAGATGAGTGTCTTCTGGTAAGTATGTTTTCATTATTTAAGACACTCTCAGCTATGGTTTGGCACTTTATGTATTTTATATAAAGTTCTAAATATATGTATTGTACTTATATTTGCCATTATTCAGGTTTCAGTATATTTCCTTTTGCAGACTGCCAGTTTCATATCTGGGAAATGTATTTTTTAGGAAAATGTATTTCTTTCCAGGGGTATAGTCTTTTTTCAATTGACTGTCATTTTCAAATTTGCGGGCAGAATTAGGCTCGCGAGGGCGCAAAATGCTAAAGTTTATTGCGTCATTGTTGGCGCGAGATTTTTTTGGCGCAAAGTTACGTTCATTGACGAAAATTTGTAATTTCCAGCATCTTCGTTGAGGCCGGGTCCTTTCACAATGACGTGAGTGTCGTTTCCAGACGTTTTTGGCGCCAAAAAATATTTTTTCTATTTATTGTGCGCCATACTTGGCGCCAAATATTTTCATTATTTAAGACCCCATTCTTTTTTGCCTCCTGCCTTTTTTCTATGTCAGAGGGCTATGCTGTTTGCATTTTTTCCCGTTCCTGAAACTGCCATATAAGGCAATTGATCATTTTGCTTTATATGTTGTTTTTTTCTCTTACAATTTGCAAGATGTCTCAATCTGATCCTGTCTCAGAAATCACTGTTGGAACCCTGCGGCCTGATAACAGTTCTACCAAAGCGAAGTGCATTTGTTGTAAACTTGTGAAGGTTATACCTCCAGCTGTGGTTTGTAATAGTTGTCATGATAAACTTTTATATGCAGAGAATGTATCCATCAGTAGTAGTTCATTACCTGTTGCTGTTCCCTCAACTTCTAATGCACAAGATATACCTGTAAATTTAAAATAATTTATTTCTGATTCTATTCAGAAGGCTTTGTCTGCCATTCCGCCTTCTAATAAACATAAAAGGTCTTTTAAAACTTCTCATAAGGTTTATGAAATTTCAAATGACCAGCAACTTATTG
Source organism: Bombina bombina (assembly GCF_027579735.1). Lineage (NCBI taxonomy): Eukaryota > Metazoa > Chordata > Amphibia > Anura > Bombinatoridae > Bombina > Bombina bombina. The sequence goes on along the minus strand of NC_069502.1, from coordinate 1,100,771,806 downwards.
AATTATCCTTCTCTGATGAGGATCTATCTGATTCAGAAGATCCTGCCTCTGATATTGACACTGACAAATCCTCTTATTTAAAATTGAGTATATTCGTTCTTTGTTAAAAGAAGTGTTGATTACATTAGATATGGAGGAAGCCAGTCCTCTTGATATTAAAACTAGTAAACTTTTAAATTCTGTTTATAAACCTCCTGTGGTTATTCCAGAGGTATTTCCAGTTCCTCATACTATTTCTGATATAATTTCTAAAGAATGGAATAGGCCTGGTACTTATTTTATTCCTTCTTCATGGTTTAAAAAATTGTATCCTTTGCCAGCAGTTAGATTGGAGTTTTGGGAAAAGATCCCCAAAGTTGATGGGCTATCTCTACTCTTGCTAAACGTACTACTTTTCCTACAGTGGATAGTACTACTTTTAAAGATCCTTTAGATAGGAAACTTGAATCTTATCTAAGGAAAGTTTATTTATATTCAGGTCATCTTCTTAGGCCTGCAATTTATTTGGCTGATATTGCAGCTGCTTCAACTTTTTGGTTGGAAACTTTAGCGCAACAAGTATCGGATCATGATTTGTCTAGAATTGTTAAGTTGATTCAACATGCTAATAATTTCATTTGTGATGCCATTTTGATATTATCAAAATTGATGTTAAATCTATGTCTTTAGCTAGAAGAGCTTTGTGGCTCAAATCTTGGAATGCTGATATTACTTCTAAGTCCAGATTGCTATCTGTTTCTTTCCAAGGTAATAAATTATTTGGTTCTCAGTTGGATTCAATAATTTCAACTGTCACTGGGGGGGAAGGGATTTTTTTTGCCTCAGGATAAGACCTAATGGTAAATCTAAAGCTTCTAACCGTTTTCGTTCCTTTCGACAAAATAAGGAACAGAAACCTAATCCTTCCCTCAAGGAATCTGCTTCCAATTGGAAGCCTTCTGAAAATTTGAATAAATCCAAGCCATTTAAGAGATCAAAACCAGCTCCCAAGTCCGCATGAAGGTGCGATCTTCATTCCAGCTCATCTGGTAGGGGGCAGATTAAAATTTTTCAAAGATGTTTGGATCAATTTGGTTCAGAATCATTGGATTCAGAGTATTGTCTCTCAGCGGTACAGAATAGGATTCAGAGTAAGACCTCCTTGGAGAAGATTTTTTCTCTCACGCATTCCGGCAAACCCAGTAAAGGATCAGGCTTTCCTGAAGTGTGTTTCAGACCTGGAGTTTTCAGGGGTAATCATGCCAGTTCCGTTTCAGGAACAGAGTCTGGGGTTTTATTCAAATGTATTCATTGTCCTAAAGAAAGAAAGAAAGAAAGAAAATTAATTCAGACCAGTTTTGGATCTAAAGATTTTGAATCGATATGCAAGAGTACCAACTTTCAAAATGGTAACTATAAGGACTATTCTGCCTTTTGTTCAGCAAGGACATTATATATCCACAATAGACTTACAGGATGCATATCTTCATATTCCGATTCATCCAGATCGCTATTAGTTCCTGAGATTCTCTTTTCTAGACAAGCATTACCAATTTGTTGCTCTTCCTTTTGGCCTAGCAACAGCTCCAAGAATCTTTTAAAAGGTTCTAGGTTCCCTACTCTCTGTAATCAGAGAGTGGGGTATTGCAGTATTTCCTTATTTGGACCATATCTTGGTACTCGCTCAGTCCTTACGTTCTGCGGAATCACACACAAATCAACTAGTGTTGTTTCTTTGAAGACATGGTTGGAGGATCAATTTACCAAAAAGTTAATTGATTCCTCAGACAAAGGTAACCTTTTTAGGTTTCCAGATAGATTCAGTGTCCATGACTCTGTCTCTAACAGACAAGAGACATTTGAAATTGGTTGCAGCCTGTCGGAACCTTCAGTCTTAGTCATTCCCTTCAGTATTGAAGTTTTAGGTCTCATTACTGCAGCATCGGACGCGATACCCTTTGCTCATTTTCATATGAGACCTCTTTAGCTTTGTATGCTGAACCAATGGTGCAGGGATTATACAAGAATATCACAATTAATATCCTTAAATCCCAATGTTCGACTTTCTCTGACTTGGTGGTTAGATCATCGTATAATTTTAGGAGCCTCTTTCGTTTGACTAACCTGGACTGTGAGCACAACAGATGCGAGTCTTTCAGGTTGGGGAGCTGTTTGGGGATCTCTAACAGCACAAGGGGTTTGGAAATCTCAAGAGGCAAGATTACCAATCAATATTTTGGAACTCCATGCGATTCTCAGGGCTCTTCAGTTTTGGCCTCTGTTGAAGAGAGAACCCTTCATTTGTTTTCAGACAGACAATATCACAACTGTGTCATATGTCAACCATCAGGGTGGGACTCACAGTCCTCAAGCTATGAAAGAAGTATCTCGGATACTTGTTTGGGCGGAATCCAGCTCCTGTCTAATTTCTGCGGTTCATATCCCAGGTATAGACAATTGGGAAGCGGATTACCTCAGTCGTCAGACTTTACATCCGGGAGAATGGTCTCTCCACCCAAATACGTTTTCTCAAATTGTTCAGATGTGGGGACTTCAAGAAATAGATCTGATGGCATCTCATCTAAACAAAAAACTTCCCAGGTACCTGTCCAGGTACAGGGATCCTCAGGCGGAAGCAGTGGATGCATTGACACTTCCTTGGTGTTATCAACCTGCTTATATTTTCCCGCCTCTAGTTCTTCTTCCAAGAGTGATCTCCTAAATCATCATGGAGCAATCGTTTGTGCTGCTGGTGGCTCCAGCATGGGCTCACAGGTTTTGGTGTTCGGATGTCCAGTTGCCAACCTTGGCCACTTCCATTAAGGCCAGACCTTTTATCTCAAGGTCCGTTTTTCCATCAGGATCTCAAATCATTAAATTTGAAGGTATGGAAATTGAACGCTTAGTGCTTAGTCATAGAGGTTTCTCTGACTCAGTGATTAATACTATGTTGCTGGCTTGTAAATCTGTTTCTAGAAAGATTTATTATCGAGTTTGGAAGACTTACATTTCATGGTGGTGGTCTCATAATTTCTCTTGGCATTCTTTTAGAATTGCAAGTTCATTGAAAGGACAAATCTCTGCTCTTTCTGTTTTATTTCAAAGAAAGATTGCTAAACTTCCTGATATTCATTGTTTTGTGCAGGCTTTGCTTCATATCAAGCCTGTCATTAAATCATTCTCTCCTCCTTGGAGTCTCAATTTAGTTTTGAAGGCTTTACAGGCTCCTCCGTTTGAGCCTATGCATTCTTTGGACATTAAACTACTTTCTTGGAAAGTGTTGTTTCTTTTGGCCATCTCTTCTGCTAGAAGAGTTTCTGAATTACTTGCTCTCTTGTGAATCTCCTTTTCTGATTTTTCATCAGGATAAGGCGGTTTTGCGGACTTCATTTAAATTCTTACGTAAGGTTATAGATTCTAACAACATTAATAGAGAAATTGTTGTCCCTTCCTTGTGTCCTAATCCTAAGAATTCTTTGGAGAGATCCTTACATTCTTTGGATGTGGTAAGAGCTTTGAAATATTATGTTGAAGCTACTAAAGATTTCATGAAGACCTCTAGTCTATTTATTGTCTTTTCTGGTTCTAGGAAAGGTCAGAAGGCTTCTGCTGTTTCCTTGGCTTCGTGGTTAAAGCTTTTGATTCATCAAGCTTATTTGGAGTCTGGTCAAGCCCCGCCTCAGAGAATTACAGCTCATTCTACTAGATCAGTCTCCACTTTGTGGGCTTTTAAGAATGAAGCTTCAGTTGATCAGATTTGCAAAGCAGTAACTTGGTCTTCTTTGCATACATTTACTAAATTCTACCGTTTTGATGTATTTGTTTCTTCGGAAGCAGTTTTTGGTAGAAAAGTTCTTCAGGCAGCTGTTTCAGTTTGATTCTTCTGCTTATGTTTTAGGTTTTTCTTTTCATTTATGAGAATGAACTTATATTTTGGGTCGTGGATTAATTTTTTTTCAGCGAAAAATTACTGATTTTGTTTTATCCCTCCCTTTCTAGTGACTCTTGCGTGGAGTTCCACGTCTTGGGTATTGCTATCCCGTACGTCACTAGCTCATGGACTCTTGCCAATTACATGAAAGAAAGCATAATTTCTTTCATGTAATTAGCAAGAGTCCATGAGCTAGTGACGTATGGGATATACATTCCTACCAGGAGGGGCAAAGTTTCCCAAACCTCAAAATGCCTATAAATACACCCCTCACCACACCCACAAATCAGTTTTACAAACTTTGCCTCCCGTGGAGGTGGTGAAGTAAGTTTGTGCTAGATTCTACGTTGATATGCGCTCCGCAGCAGGTTGGAGCCCGGTTTTCCTCTCAGCGTGCAGTGAATGTCAGAGGGATGTGAAGAGAGTATTGCCTATTTGAATTCAATGATCTCCTTCTACGGGGTCTATTTCATAGGTTCTCTGTTATCGGTCGTAGAGATTCATCTCTTACCTCCCTTTTCAGATCGACGATATACTCTTATATATACCATTACCTCTACTGATTCTCGTTTCAGTACTGGTTTGGCTTTCTACTGCATGTAGATGAGTGTCCTGGGGTAAGTAAGTCTTATTTTCTGTGACACTCTAAGCTATGGTTGGGCACTTTTATATAAAGTTCTAAATATTTGTGTTTAAACATTTATTTGCCTTGATTCCGGATGTTCAATATTCCTTATTTCAGACAGTCAGTTTCATTATTTGGGATTATGCATTTGAATAATCAAATTTTTTTTTTTTACCTTAAAATTTGACTTTTTTTCCCTGTGGGCTGTTAGGCTCGCGGGGGCTGAAAATGCTTCATTTTATTGCGTCATTCTTGGCGCAGACTTTTTTGCCGCAAAAAAATTTCTACGTTTTTTCCGGCGTCGTACTTGTCACCGGAAGTTGCGTCATTTTTGACGTTTTTTGCTCCAAAAGTGTCGGCGTTACCGGATGTGGCGTCATTTTTGGCGCTAAAAGCATTTAAGCGCCAAATAATGTGGGCGTCTTTTTTGGCGCTAAAAAATATGGGCGTCATTATTGTCTCCACATTATTTAAGTCTCATTGTTTATTTGCTTCTGGTTGCTAGAAGCTTGTTCACTGGCATTTTTTCCCATTCCTGAAACTGTCATTTAAGGAATTTGATCAATTTTGCTTTATATGTTGTTTTTTCTATTACATATTGCAAGATGTCTCAGATTGACCCTGAATCAGAAGATACTTCTGGAAAATCGCTGCCTGATGTTGGATCTACCAAAGTTAAGTGTATTTGCTGTAAACTTGTGGTATCTGTTCCTCCAGCTGTTGTTTGTAATGAATGTCATGACAAACTTGTTAATGCAGATAATATTTACTTTAGTAATGTTACATTACCTGTTGCTGTTCCATCAACATCTAATACTCAGAGTGTTCCTGTTAACATAAGAGATTTTGTTTCTAAGTCCATTAAGAAGGCTATGTCTGTTATTCCTCCTTCTAGTAAGCGTAAAAGGTCTTTTAAAACTTCTCATTTTTCAGATGAATTTTTAAATGAACATCATCATTCTGATTCTGATAATGTTTCCTCTGGTTCAGAGGATTCTGTTTCAGAGGTTGATGCTGATAAATCTTCATATTTATTCAAAATGGAATTTATTCGTTCTTTACTTAAAGAAGTCTTAATTGCATTAGATATAGAGGAATCTGGTCCTCTTGATACTAAATCTAAAAGTTTAAATAAGGTTTTTAAATCTCCTGTAGTTATTCCAGAAGTTTTTCCTGTCCCTGATGCTATTTCTGAAGTAATTTCCAGGGAATGGAATAATTTGGATAATTCATTTACTCCTTCTAAACGTTTTAAGCAATTATATCCTGTGCCATCTGACAGATTAGAGTTTTGGGACAAAATCCCTAAGGTTGATGGGGCTATCTCTACTCTTGCTAAACGTACTACTATTCCTACGGCAGATAGTACTTCCTTTAAGGATCCTTTAGATAGGAAGATTGAATCCTTTCTAAGAAAAGCTTACTTATGTTCAGGTAATCTTCTTAGACCTGCTATATCTATAGCGGATGTTGCTGCAGCTTCAACTTTTTGGTTGGAAGCTTTAGCGCAACAAGTAACAGATCATAATTCTCATAGCATTGTTAATCTTCTTCAACATGCTAATAATTTTATTTGTGATGCCATCTTTGATATCATTAGGGTTGATGTCAGGTATATGTCTCTAGCTATTTTAGCTAGAAGAGCTTTATGGCTTAAAACTTGGAATGCTGATATGTCTTCTAAGTCAACTTTGCTCTCCCTTTCTTTCCAGGGTAATAAATTATTTGGTTCACAGTTGGATTCTATTATTTCAACTGTTACTGGGGGGAAAGGTACTTTTTTACCACAGGATAAAAAAATCTAAAGGTAAATTTAGGTCTACTAATCGTTTTCGTTCCTTTCGTCACAATAAGGAACAAAAGCCTGATCCTTCCCCTACAGGAGCAGTATCAGTTTGGAAACCATCTCCAGTCTGGAATAAATCCAAGACTTTTAGAAAGCCAAAGCCAGCTCCCAAGTCAACATGAAGGTGCGGCCCTCATTCCAGCTCAGCTGGTAGGGGGCAGATTACGATTTTTCAAAGAAATTTGGATCAATTCGATTCACAATCTTTGGATTCAGAACATTGTTTCACAAGGGTACAGAATAGGCTTCAAGATAAGGCCTCCTGCAAGAAGATTTTTTCTTTCCCGTGTCCCAGTAAATCCAGTGAAGGCTCAAGCATTTCTGAAATGTGTTTCAGATCTAGAGCTGACTGGAGTAATTATGCCAGTTCCAGTTCTGGAACAGGGGCTGGGGTTTTACTCAAATCTTTTCATTGTACCAAAGAATGAGAATTCCTTCAGACCAGTTCTGGATTTAAAAATATTGAATCATTATGTAAGGATACCAACATTCAAAATGGTAACTATAAGGACTATTCTGCCTTTTGTTCAGCAAGGGCATTATATGTCCACAATAGATTTACAGGATGCATATCTGCATATTCTGATTCATCCAGATCACTATCAGTTTCTGAGATTCTCTTTCCTAGACAAGCATTACCAGTTTGTGGCTCTGCCGTTTGGCCTAGCAACAGCTCCAAGGATTTTTGCAAAGGTTCTCGGTGCCCTTCTGTCTGTAATCAGAGAACAGGGTATTGTGGTATTTCCTTATTTGGACGATATCTTGGTACTTGCTCAGTCTTCACATTTAGCAGAATCTCATACGAATCGACTTGTATTGTTTCTTCGAGAACATGGTTGGAGGATCAATTTACCAAAAGGTTCATGGATTCCTCACACGAGGGTAACCTTTTTAGGTTTCCAGATAGATTCAGTGTCCATGACTCTGTCTCTGACAGACAAGAGACGTCTAAAATTGGTTTCAGCTTGTCGAAACCTTCAGTCTCAATCATTCCCTTCGGTAGCCTTATGTATGGAAATTCTAGGTCTTATGACTGCTGCATCGGACGCGATCCCCTTTGCTCGTTTTCACATGCGACCTCTTCAGCTCTGTATGCTGAACCAGTGGTGCAGGGATTATACAAAGATATCTCAATTAATATCTTTAAAACCGTTTGTATGACACTCTCTGACGTGGTGGACAGACCACCATCGTTTAGTTCAGGGGGCTTCTTTTGTTCTTCCGACCTGGACTGTGATTTCAACAGATGCAAGTCTGACAGGTTGGGGAGCTGTTTGGGGGTCTCTGACAGCACAAGGGGTTTGGGAATCTCAGGAGGTGAGATTACCAATCAACATTTTGGAACTCCGTCCAATTTTCAGAGCTCTTCAGTAATGGCCTCTTCTAAAGAGAGAGTCGTTCATTTGTTTTCAGACTGACAATGTCACAACCGTGGCATATGTCAATCATCAAGGAGGGACTCACAGTCCTCTGGCTATGAAAGAAGTATCTCGAATACTGGTATGGGCGGAATCCAGCTCCTGTCTAGTTTCTGCGGTTCATATCCCAGGTATAGACAATTGGGAAGCGGATTATCTCAGTCGCCAAACGTTACATCAGGGCGAATGGTCTCTTCACCCAGAGGTATTTCTTCAGATTGTTCGAATGTGGGGACTTCCAGAAATAGATCTGATGGCTTCTCAGCTAAACAAGAAGCTTCCCAGGTATCTGTCCAGATCCAGGGATCCTCAGGTGGAGGCAGTGGATGCATTGTCACTTCCTTGGAAGTATCATCCTGCCTATATCTTTCCGCCTCTAGTTCTTCTTCCAAGAGTGATTTCCAAGATTCTAAAGGAGTGCTCGTTTGTTCTGCTGGTGGCTCCAGCATGGCCTCACACAGGTTTTGGTATGCGGATCTTGTCCGGATGGCCACTTGCCAACCGTGGACTCTTCCGTTAAGACCAGACCTTCTATCGCAAGGTCCTTTTTTCCATCAGGATCTCAAATCCTTAAATTTGAAGGTATGGAGATTGAACGCTTGATTCTCAGTCATAGAGGTTTCTCTGATTCTGTGATTAATACTATGTTACAGGCTCGTAAATCTGTATCTAGGAAGATATATTATCGAGTCTGGAAGATTTACATTTCTTGGTGTTTTTCTCATCATTTTTCTTGGCATTCTTTTAGAATTCCTAGAATTTTACAGTTTCTTCAGGATGGTTTGGATAAAGGTTTGTCTGCAAGTTCCTTGAAAGGACAAATCTCTGCTCTTTCTGTTCTTTTTCACAGAAAGATTGCTAGTCTTCCTGATATTCATTGTTTTGTACAAGCTTTGGTTCGTATAAAACCTGTTATTAAGTCAATTTCTCCTCCTTGGAGTTTGAATTTGGTTCTGGGGGCTCTTCAAGCTCCTCCGTTTGAACCTATGCATTCGCTGGACATTAAATTACTTTCTTGAAAAGTTTTGTTCCTTTTGGCCATCTCTTCTGCCAGAAGAGTTTCTGAATTATCTGCTCTTTCTTGTGAGTCTCCTTTTCTGATTTTTCATCAGGATAAGGCGGTGTTGCGAACTTCTTTTAAATTTTTACCTAAGGTTGTGAATTCTAACAACATTAGTAGAGAAATTGTGGTTCCTTCATTGTGTCCTAATCCTAAGAATTCTAAGGAAAGATCGTTGCATTCTTTGGATGTAGTTAGAGCTTTGAAATATTATGTTGACGCTACTAAAAAATTCCGAAAGACTTCTAGTCTATTTATCTTTTCCGGTTCTAGGAAAGGTCAGAAGGCCTTTGCCATTTCTTTGGCGTCTTAGTTAAAGTCTTTGATTCATCATGCTTATGTCGAGTCGGGTAAAACTCCGCCTCAAAGGATTACAGCTCATTCTACTAGGTCAGTTTCTACTTCTTGGGCGTTTAGGAATGAAGCTTCGGTTGATCAGATTTGCAAAGCAGCAACTTGGTCTTCTTTGCATACTTTTACTAAATTCTACCATTTTGATGTGTTTTCTTCTTCTGAAGCAGTTTTTGGTAGAAAAGTACTTCAGGCAGCTGTTTCAGTTTGATTCTTCTGCTTATAATTTCAGTTTTTTTCATTATAAGATTTAAACTTTGTTTTGGGTGTGGATTATTTTCAGCGGAATTGGCTGTCTTTATTTTATCCCTCCCTCTCTACTGACTCTTGCGTGGAAGATCCACATCTTGGGTATTCATTATCCCATACGTCACTAGCTCATGGACTCTTGCTAATTACATGAAAGAAAACATAATTTATGTAAGAACTTACCTGATAAATTCATTTCTTTCATATTAGCAAGAGTCCATGAGGCCCACCCTTTTTTGTGGTGGTTATGATTTTTTTGTATAAAGCACAATTATTCCAATTCCTTATTTTTTATGCTTTCGCACTTTTTTCTTATCACCCCACTTCTTGGCTATGCGTTAAACTGATTTGTGGGTGTGGTGAGGGGTGTATTTATAGGCTTTTGAGGTTTGGGAAACTTTGCCCCTCCTGGTAGGAATGTATATCCCATACGTCACTAGCTCATGGACTCTTGCTAATATGAAAGAAATTAATTTATCAGGTAAGTTCTTACATAAATTATGTTTTACGTATGAACTTACCTGATAAATTAATTTCTTTCATATTGGCAAGAGTCCATGAGGCCGACCCCTTTTTTATGGTGTTGTTTTTTTTTTGTATAAAGCACAATTATTTCCAAATTCCTTTGTTGATGCTTTTTACTCCTTTTACTTGGCTATTCGTTAAACTGAATTGTGGGTGTGGTGAGGGGTGTATTTATAGGCATTTTGAGGTTTGGGAAACTTTGCCCCTCCTGGTAGGATTGTATATCCCATACGTCACTAGCTCATGGACTCTTGCCAATATGAAAGAAATTAATTTATCAGGTAAGTTCTTACATAAATTATGTTTTTTCACTCATACCGCAAAACTCGTAATCTAGCCGATAGATTGGAATAGGAGTCATAATTTCAGTGATGGCTCTGGATTTATTTGTGAATGCATATAAACTATAGAAACATATTATAAAACTTTTATGAAAGATTTTGAACTTAATCATTTTAGGTGCAAGTTCTAACAATATCTTTTAAATAATGCTAAGCTGTTGAATGGAAAATCCATTTACAGAATATTCAAAGAAAAATACCACTTTGCTAAGTTTGGGCCTTGTCGCTTCATTTGAGAAGCATTCCATTGGCTTCAAGAAACCTTGGGAAACAATTAAAAGTTGGCTCTATATATCAACACAAACAGGCTTCAGGTTTTGTGCTCATGAGATATAAAACAAATTAGTACAACACATCCTATCACACTTAGCTTTAACCCCTTTCTGCTGGGACTTATTTTGTCTACATCGTAACAAAGTTCAGATCGAAACAAATAAAAATTTAAACCACGCTATCGTTTATGCGATCGATCACGTGATTTCAATAATTGGATCGGATCAAGGGGGATTGCCTATGATGTTAGACATGCCCCTCCCCAACCCATGATATCCCCTTTGGCTGTACTGAAGCCATATCTGCTTGCTAAACGGCTAGGATGTTCCATGCCGTCCTAACGGGGCTAAAGCCCAGAACAGTTGGGACGGCATGGAACGTCCTAACGACGGGAAGGGGATAACATGTTAGACAGCTTTTTTTTTTTTTTTTATTCGAATGTGGTCAACCCAAGATGCAACCTTTAAAGGGGCATGAAACCTAAAATTTTTCTTTCAAGATTAATGTACAATATACCATTTTAATCAACTTTCCAATTTACTTGTATTATCTCTCTTGCTTCATTCTCTTGGTATCTTTTGTTAAAGGAGCAGCAATGCACTGCTGGGAGCTAGCTGAACACACCGGGTGAGCCAATGATACGGGGCATAATGTATATGTGCAGCCACCAATCAGCAGCTCCTGAGCCTACCTAGGTATTTTTTCAGCAAAGGATACCAAGAAAACAAAACAAATTAGATAATAGAAGCAATTTGGAAACTTGTTTAAAATCACAAGCTCTATCTGAACCATGAAAGAAAAAATTGGGTTTCATGTCCCTTTAATGCATACTCATTTTTTTGTTGGAGGCTGCAGGGCCAAGCCTAAATCTACTAGTTTTTTTCTGCTTGTATGCTGTGTAGTGTTGCCAACCCTCCCTTGTCTCCAGGGATCTCCCTTATTTGCCCAAACCTTTTACAGCCTCCCAGGCTCCCTTATTTATCTGCTTTTAGAACCATTTTCTCCCTAATTTTTTACATGTAAAATCTTCATTCCAAACATTTAACCTCTTAAGGAGAAGCAACTATTTCTGGTAACCAGTAGGCTGGAGGGAGGGTATAATAGCACGGTGGGACCCGCTTGCGGCGGGACCCGCACTATTATAAACAAGAGAGCCCTTAACAACCCACGACATACAGGGTACACCATGGCCATTAAGGAGTTAATATTGTACTATGTACTCTTAATTATTTAATCATTTTTATGTATCTGACAGTTTTGTCTTCACTGCCATAAATGAGAAATAGAATGTTTGCCGTGATTTGCTAATTTAAAACCTTGTTGTCGTTTTATTATATTATTCCACACAATGCATTGTCATTTTTAGAAAATTAATTTCTACAGATTGACCAGTTTTCATGAAAATATAAATCCACCAATATAATGTTTTTAGGTTTATAAATAGATATAACATTTAGATTTAATTCAGTACATACATACGCATACACACACACACACACACACACACACACACATATATATATATATATATATATATATATATATATATTACAAATAAATCGTTAATTCATTGTAGCCAAATTCAGTGAGGATAACCTTTCAATAAAATGTGTTTCTTTTGTTTGTCAGGCTCCAAGTCACAAATACAGTGCTCACAGTAGTCATGTTACTAACGTCAGCTTTACACATAATGACGGACACTTGATTTCAACCGGAGGAAAGGACATGAGCATCATGCAATGGAGACTTATAGAAAAGGTGTCACTGTCACAAAATGACAATACTTCAGATGTCAGTACACCCAGTACTCCAATTGTAAATGAAAAGGTTGTTCAACAAAACACTCCCACTTCTCTGCCACAAGATTTAGGTGATGTAGTTTTGGTGGAGAGAACACCTGAAGAATCACTTGCATCGGCAGAGGACACCTTGGAAGAAGCTGTGGATTGTGTGCAAGATCAGGTTGAGGTGCAAAGTGAAGGGAGTAGCCAAGAACCAGTAGAGATAAATGGTCAAGAGCCCTCAAATGAGATAAGTGAGGAGCCAACTGACTTGCCTACCATTACTGAGAACCAGGATGATGATTCACCGTTGTCTTAAACTAAAAATCAGATGTGTTTTTTACCTGGTGTGTGAGCTTTCATTATGGGAAGAGGGTTTAATTAGTGGGAGAATTTGTGGAAGAAAAATTTATACCATACCTGAGCGATTTTAGTCTGTTTCAAACATGAAACTGTGCCATGGACTAAAATGGCCACTTCCTTCCAGAACTAACTGATAGAGGAAATGTGGCAAAACCGTAGATTAATGAATGTGGTTTTTATAACTGTCAGACTACAGTGGGTTCATAATTTTTTTTTTTAAAGAAGTGCATACAACACAAAACCTAGAATGTTTTACAGCAGGAGAAACTATAAGGCATTTCTATGGTGCATATACATAAAGGCCAAAGGCTATTTAATGCAAGAAAAAAATCTTGAAAATTGTGCAATATTTCTAGCAAAACTTTGGTCAACACATATGCAATTTTCTTACAAAAGATCTGATGTTGTTGCCATGACGTTTACCCTAAGTGCTGCCAGCTATGGTAAGAGCTATTTGTATGAGATAAGTGTATAGCTATCCACTTAGACAATGTGATCTAGCTTTATCCTGACCAAGCCTTCTTTAAGGGGATCCTAATTCACATATAACATATCTGTAAATTAAAATTAATGTGAATTAAAGTAAACTGTGCTTGGAAATAAAGGTGTGATATTTTTTTTTTATAAAGCATTGTTTAGTCTGAAGAAGATGCCCACTCTATAAAAATATATATATATATATGGATTTTATAATTAACTGAAACGGTGCTTAGAATTTCTAAATCATGCATTTTTCATTTTTTTTTTTTTGTAGTTGTAGTGATCTAGACTAGCAGAAAATATAAAAAGGTTAATTGCAATAAAAAGTTTATTTTAAATCTGTTTAGAAAGAAAATAAATCTCACCCCTAATTTTTTTTTCCATATAAATATGCATTTTCTTTATATATGTGAATACATTAATTAAGCAAAATATTTTATGTATTTTTCTGCATTGTTCTAATATAGTTAAGTTTAGATTTTTTGGTTGAATTAACAAGTCTTAAGTGTGCAAGCGTTTACGTGGTTGCGCCATTCCAAAGTGCATCAAACTGTCATTCCCTTTTAGTAACTTCTCAGGATTATTGCTTCAGATCAGGTATTTAGTCATTATTTAGTAAGGAGTATACAATGGATGCTCAAAGGTATAAGCAAAAACGTCTATAGTAAGGTTATTTGGCAATGCGTGTATGTGTGCAAATGTATATAGATATATAAATGTCTTCTTATTTGCGTGTGTATATTTATATATACGCATACGTGTACCTAAAAATTTACTCAGACCGATTCTCTTGTTTACAAACTGTTCCTAAGAGCTCCTCAATTTCTGTGGAGGATAGAAAATGTGGATTACAACCAATATGTTTATGCATACTTCATGTTTTATCAGTGAGTTGCTGAGTGTTGAGGTATTTCATTGAAATTAATTCTCATTGTAACAATTTAATTTTGATGTGATAAATAAATAAATAAATATACCTAGATTATAGACCTCTTAAGATACTCAAATGCTCATTTGTTTGTAAGCATTAGTTGATATCAATGCAAAGGTTGCTATAAATATAATGATGAAAGTATATGGTTTAGGAAAATACTTTTATGCAAATAGCCTTACATCCTTTAATGCTGGCAACTACTGTTGAAAAGATAATTATGTGATTATGGATGGAAAAAAGTTTAAATATGTAACTGTAGATGTTTCTTTTCTGAGACAAAATTGTGAATGGAATCTAAATTTGCGTGTTTCTTGTGAAGATGTTTGAGCCATTTATATCTCATGCATTCCTGTCTCACGACAGTACATTTTTTGAAGATTAAAATAAAATAATACATTTGATATGTGTGTTTCTTATTTTATAGTTTTCCCCCTTAAAGGGACACTCAGGTTAAATTCAATTTTCATGATTCAGATACAGCATGTATTTTTTAACAACTCTTCAATTTATTTCCATTAAAATAAATGTGTACAGTCTTTTATATTTACACTTTTTGAGTCACCAGATCCTACTGAGCATGTGCAAGAATTCAGACTATACATATATGCATTTGTGATTGGCTGATTGCAAGGGGAGTGGAAATATACTTAACTTTGAAATTTGTTATAAAAAAAAATCTACTACTCATTTAAAGTTCAGACTAAGTGCTATTGCATTGTCTTGTTATCTTGCATTTGTTGATTATGCAAATCTAATGTGTTGACTGGTTTTTTAAATGGACAGTAATGTCAAAGTTAAACTTTCATGACTTAGATGCAATTTTAAACAACTTTGCTATTGATTTATATGATCAAATTTGCTTTGTTCTCTTGATGTCCATTGTTAAAGAGCAAATCTTTCTAGGAGCTCAGGAGTGTACACATTTTTAGCACTCTATCGCAGCAGTATTTGCAGCAATGTATAGTACTACTACAATTAATGTTGCAAAACACTTCTGCCATAGAGTACTATCTTATCTGTGGATATATTTGTTATTCCTCTACGAACATACTTCATGTTTAAGCTTGGCCAGTAAATAATATATGGTTAGGAAGGGAGTGCTCCTTCCTCCAGAAAAACAGAAAACTTCTTTATCTCGGTGTGTCCATACTTCATGTTTTTCTGCCTTCAAAAACTGTTATTGCTTAAACTACTGTTAAGTGTGGATTACCTAAGACAATTGCACTTACAACAAGCCAACCTTAGTCTGTGCCCAATGAATGTTCATCTATCCCTCAAGAGGGAATTCTATTGATGGTTCAACTTTTCTAGGTAAAAGGCATTTACCATTGTTCAGCATCCTACCCTTTTTTCTTTTTTTAAAACACAAGTCCACGGATCATCTTAAAGGGCCATTATACACTCATTTTCTCCAACATAGGTGTGTCCGGTCCACGGCGTCATCCTTACTTGTGGGATATTCTCTTCCCCAACAGGAAATGGCAAAGAGCCCAGCAAAGCTGGTCACATGATCCCTCCTAGGCTCCGCCTACCCCAGTCATTCTCTTTGCCGTTGTACAGGCAACATCTCCACGGAGATGGCTTAGAGTTTTTTAGTGTTTAACTGTAGTTTTTATTATTCAATCAAGAGTTTGTTATTTTAAAATAGTGCTGGTATGTACTATTTACTCAGAAACAGAAAAGAGATGAAGATTTCTGTTTGTATGAGGAAAATGATTTTAGCACCGTAACTAAAATCCATGGCTGTTCCACACAGGACTGTTGAGAGCAATTAACTTCAGTTGGGGGAACAGTGTGCAGTCTCTTACTGCTTGAGGTATGACACATTCTAACAAGACGATGTAATGCTGGAAGCTGTCATTTTCCCTATGGGATCCGGTAAGCCATGTTTATTAAGATAGTAAATAAGGGCTTCACAAGGGCTTATTAAGACTGTAGACTTTTTCTGGGCTAAATCGATTCATTATTAACACATATTTAGCCTTGAGGAATCATTTAATCTGGGTATTTTGATAAGATTATATCGGCAGGCACTGTTTTAGACACCTTATTCTTTAGGGACTTTCCCTAATCATTGTCAGAGCCTCATTTTCGCGCCGGTATGGCGCACTTGTTTTTGAGAACAATGGCATGCAGCTGCATGTGTGTGGAGCTCTGATACATAGAAAAGTCTTTCTGAAGGCATCATTTGGTATCGTATTCCCCTTTGGGCTTGGTTGGGTCTCAGCAAAGCAGATTCCAGGGACTGTAAAGGGGTTAAATATAAAAACGGCTCCGGTTCCGTTATTTTAAGGGTTAAAGCTTCCAAATTTGGTGTGCAATACTTTTAAGGCTTTAAGACACTGTGGTGAAATTTTGGTGAATTTTTAACAATTCCTTCATACTTTTTCGCAATTGCAGTAATAAAGTGTGTTTAGTTTAAAATTTAAAGTGACAGTAACGGTTTTATTTTAAAACGTTTTTTGTGCTTTGTTATCAAGTTTATGCCTGTTTAACATGTCTGAACTACCAGATAGATTGTGTTCTGACTGTGGGGAAACCAAGGTTCCTTCTCATTTAACTATATGTATTTTATGTCATAAAAAAATTTAGTAAAAATGATGCCCAAGATGATTCCTCAAGTGAGGGGAGTAAGCATGGTACTGCATCATCCCCTCCTTCGTCTACACCAGTCTTGCCCATACAGGAGGCCCCTAGTACATCTAGTGCGCCAATACTCCTTACTATGCAACATTTAACGGCTGTAATGGATAATTCTATCAAAAACATTTTAGCCAATATGCCCACTTATCAGCGAAAGCGCGACTGCTCTGTTTTAGAAAATTCTGTAGAGCATGAGAACGCTGATGATATGGTTTCTGAAGGGCCCCTACACCAGTCTGAGGGGGCCAGGGAGGTTTTGTCTGAGGGAGAAATTTCAGATTCAGGAAACATTTCTCAACAAGCTGAACCTGATGTGATTACTTTTAAATTTAAGTTGGAACATCTCCGCGCTCTGCTTAAGGAGGTGTTATCCAATTTGGATGATTGTGATTATCTGGTCATTCCAGAACCACTATGTAAAATGGAAAAGTTCTTAGAGGCCCCGGGGCCCCCCGAAGCTTTTCCTATATCCAAGCGGGTGGCGTACATTGTTAGTAAAGAATGGGACAGGCCCGGTATACCTTTAGTACCTCCCCCCCATATTTATAAAATTGTTTTCCTATAGTCGACCCCAGAAAGGACTGATGGCAGACAGTCCCCAAGGTCGAGGGGGCGGTTTCTACTCTACACAAGCGCGCCACTATACCCATAGAAGATAGTTGTGCTTTCCAAGATCCTATGGATAAAAAATTAGAAGGTCTGCTAAAGATGTTTGTTCAGCAAGGTTCCCTTCTACAACCAATTGCATGCATTGTCCCTGTCACTGCAGCCGCGTGTTTCTAGTTTGATGAGCTAGGAAAGGCGATTATTAGTAATTCTTCTTCTTATGAGGAGATTATGGACAGAATTCGTGCTCTTAAATTGGCTAATTCTTTCACCCTAGACGCCACCTTGCAATTGGCTAGGTTAGCGGCGAAAAAATTCTGGGTTTGCTATTGTGGCGCAGAGCGCTTTGGTTAAAATCTTGGGCAGCGGATGCGTCTTCCAAGAACAAATTGCTTGACATTCCTTTCAAGGGGAAAACACTCTTTGGCCCTGACTTGAAAGAGATTATCTCTGATATCACTGGGGGCAAGGGCCACGCCCTTCCTCAGGATAGGTCTTTTCAAGACCAAAAATAAACCTAAGTTTCGTCCCTTTCGCAGAAACGGATCAGCCCCAAGGGCTACGTCCTCTATGCAGGAAGGTAATACTTCTCAAGCCAATCCAGCCTGGAGACCTATGCAAGGCTGGAACAAAGGAAAGCAGGCCAGGAAACCTGCCACTGCTACCAAGACAGCATGAAATGCGGGCCCCCGATCCGGGACCGGATCTGGTGGGGGGCAGACTCTCTCTCTTCGCTCAGGCTGGGGCAAGAGATGTTCTGGATCCTTGGGCGCTAGAAATAGTCTCCCAAGGTTATTCTCTGGAGTTCAAGGGGCTTCCTCCAAGGGGGAGGTTCCACAGGTCTCAGTTGTCTTCAGACCACATAAGAAGACAGGCATTCTTACATTGGGCAGAAGACCTGCTAAAAATGGGAGTGATTCATCCTGTTCCATTAGGAGAACAAGGGATGGGGTTCTACTCCAATCTGTTCATAGTTCCCAAAAAAAGAGGGAACGTTCAGACCAATCTTAGATCTCAAGATCTTGAACAAGTTTCTCAAGGTTCCATCGTTCAAGATGGAAACCATTCGAACACTTCTTCCTTCCATCCAGGAAGGTCAATTCATGACCAAGGTGGATTTCAAGGATGCGTATCTACATATTCCTATCCACAAGGAACATCATCGGTTCCTAAGGTTTGCATTCCTGGACAAGCATTTCCAGTTCGTGGCGTTTTCTTTCGGATTAGCCACTGCTCCTAGGATTTTCTCATAGGTACTAGGGTCCCTTCTGGCGGTGCTAAGACCAAGGGGCATTGCTGTAGTACCTTACTTGGACGACATTCTGATTCGAGCGTCGTCCCTTCCTCAAGTAAAGGCTCACACGGACATTGTCCTGGCCTTTCTCAGATCTCACGGATGGAAAGTGAACGTGGAAAAGAGTTCTCTATCTCCGTCAACGAGGGTTCCCTTCTTGGGAACTATAATAGACTCCTTAGAAATGAGGATTTTTCTGACAGAAGCCAGAAAAACAAAACTTCTAGACTCTTGTCGGATACTTCATTCCGTTCCTCTTCCTTCCATAGCGCAGTGCATGGAAGTGATAGGTTTGATGGTAGCGGCAATGGACATAGTTCCTTTTGTGCGCATTTATCTAAGACCATTACAACTGTTCATGCTCAGTCAGTGGAATGGGGACTATTCAGACTTGTCTCCGAAGATACAAGTAAATCAGAGGACCAGAGACTCATTCCGTTGGTGGCTGTCCCTGGACAACCTGTCACAAGGGATGACCTTCCGCAGACCAGAGTGGGTCATTGTCACGACCGACGCCAGTCTGATGGGCTGGGGCGCGGTCTGGGGATCCCTGAAAGCTCAGGGTCTTTGGTCTCGGGTAGAATCTCTTCTACCGATAAATATTCTGGAACTGAGAGCGATATTCAATGCTCTTAAAGCTTGGCTTCAGCTAGCGAGGGCCAAGTTCATACATCAACCATCAGGGGGGAACAAGGAGTTCCCTAGCGATGGAAGAAGTGACCAAAATCATTCTATGGGCGGAGTCTCACTCCTGCCACCTGTCTGCTATCCACATCCCAGGAGTGGAAAATTGGGAAGCGGATTTTCTGAGTCGTCAGACATTGCATCCGGGGGAGTGGGAACTCCATCCGGAAATCTTTGCCCAAGTCACTCAACCGTGGGGCATTCCAGACATGGATCTGATGGCCTCTCGTCAGAACTTCAGAGTTCCTTACTACGGGTACAGATCCAGGGATCCCAAGGCGGCTCTAGTGGATGCACTAGTAGCACCTTGGACCTTCAAACTAGCTTATGTGTTCCCGCCGTTTCCTCTCATCCCCAGGCTGGTAGCCAGGATCAATCAGGAGAGGGCGTCGGTGATCTTGATAGCTCCTGCGTGGCCACGCAGGACTTGGTATGCAGATCTGGTGAATATGTCATCGGCTCCACCATGGAAGCTACCTTTGAGACGAGACCTTCTTGTTCTAGGTCCGTTCGACCCACTCCAGCTGACTGCTTGGAGATTGAACGCTTGATCTTATCAAAGCGAGGGTTCTCAGATTCTGTTATTAATTCTCTTGTTCAGGCCTGAAAGCCTGTAACCAGAAAAATTACCACATAATTTGGTATATCTGTTGGTGTGAATCTGCAGGATTCCCTTGGGACAAGGTTAAGATTCCTAAGAGTCTATCCTTCCTTCGAGAAGGATTGGAAAAAGGATTATCTGCAAGTTCCTTGATGGGACAGATTTCTGCCTTGTCTGTGTTACTTCACAAAAAGCTGGCAGCTGTGCCAGATGTTCTAGCCTTTGTTCAGGCTCTGGTTAGAATCAAGCCTGTTTACAAAATTTTGACTCCTCCTTGGAGTCTCAACCTAGTTCTTTCAGTTCTTCAGGGGGTTCCGTTTGAACCCTTACATTCCGTTGATATTAAGTTATTATCTTGGAAAGTTTTGTTTTTGGTTGCAATTTCTTCTCCTAGAAGAGTTTCAGAATTATCTGCTCTGCAGTGTTCTTCTCCTTATCTGGTGTTCCATGCAGATAAGGTGGTTTTGCGTACTAAACCTGGTTTTCTTCCAAAAGTTGTTTCTAACAAAAACATTAACCAGGAGATAGTTGTGCCTTCTTTGTGTCCTAATCCAGTTTCAAAGAAGGAACGTTTGTTGCACAACTTGGATGTAGTTCGTGCTCTCAAATTTTACTTAGCAGCTACTAAGGATTTCAGACAAACTTTGTCTTTGTTTGTTGTTTATTCTGGTAAACGGAGAGGTCAAAAAGCAACTTCTACCTCTCTCTCCTTCTGGATTAAAAGCATTATCCGATTGGCTTATGAGACTGCCGGACGGCAGCCTCCTGAAAGAATCACAGCTCACTCCACTAGGGCTGTGGCTTCCACATGGGCCTTCAAGAACGAGGCTTCTGTTGATCAGATATGTAAGGCAGCGACTTGGTCTTCACTGCACACTTTTTCTAAATTTTACAAATTTGATACTTTTGCTTCTTCTGAGGCTATTTTTGGGAGAAAGGTTTTGCAAGCCGTGGTGCCTTCCATTTAGGTGACCTGATTTGCTCCCTCCCTTCATCCGTGTCCTAAAGCTTTGGTATTGGTTCCCACAAGTAAGGATGACGCCGTGGACCGGACACACCTATGTTGGAGAAAACAGAATTTATGTTTACCTGATAAATTACTTTCTCCAACGGTGTGTCCGGTCCACGGCCCGCCCTGGTTTTTTTAATCAGGTCTGATAATTTATTTTCTTTAACTACAGTCACCACGGTAACATATGGTTTCTCCTATGCAAATATTCCTCCTTAACGTCGGTCGAATGACTGGGGTAGGCGGAGCCTAGGAGGGATCATGTGACCAGCTTTGCTGGGCTCTTTGCCATTTCCTGTTGGGGAAGAGAATATCCCACAAGTAAGGATGACGCCGTGGACCGGACACACCGTTGGAGAAAGTAATTTATCAGGTAAACATAAATTCTGTTTTTTCTTTGCATACATGTTTTGTAGATGATCTATTTATAAAGCCCATAAAGTTGTTTTTTTTAATCTATAATTTTGCTTATTTTTAAATAACATTGCTTTGATTTTTAGACTCCTAACCAAACCCCAAAGTTTTATTTGAATACCGTCAGCTACCTTCTCCTGCTTGCTCCTGTTTGTGTAAAGGGTCTTTTCATATGCGGGGGAAGGGGGGAGTGTCTTATTTCCCACTTGCAGTGGGCTTTCCAGCTACCTTTTCAACAGAGCTAAACTGAAAGCTTCTAAGTACGTTTTTAAACCATTTTATACAGGATTTTTATATCGGTATCTGTGCATCTTATTCTTTATAGTAGTGTCTATTACATGCAGTTATATGAAAATGAGTGTATACTGTCCCTTTAAAAACTAATGGGATACTCACCTCCTGGTCAGCAGGAGGAGGCAAAGAGCACCACAGCAGAGCTGTTAAATAGCTCCTCCCTTCCCTCCCACTCTAGTCATTCTCTTTGCCTACGTTAGTGATAGGAAGAGGTAAAGTGAGGTGTTTAGAATAGATTCTTCAATCAAGAGTTTATTATTTTTTAAAGTAGTGCCAGAGTGTGCTGCTTTGTTCTAGGGTGTAGCCGTAGTCCATATCAGTCTCTACAGTAGAGCTTTTGGTGGCTTTAGAGCAATGGGAACTTGTGGGACATAATTCTCACTGCGCCTCCCATACATTTATGCTGCCCTAACCCTGATAGCCTAAGCAAGATTACTCAGGCTTTATCTTTCTCCACAGGACTATGGGAGGGAGAGGACCTCCTAAACCTGCTGAGCTGCCCTGCTGTTGGGCAGAATTAAAAGGTAAGTGCTGACTTTTTATTCTGGGTCTGGGGTAAGATCTCAGAAGAAGTGGAGCACTTTAATTTATGGGACATACAGACTCCTTTTTGTAAAGGAGGACAATTTAGACAGCACCTTATTAGCAGCCACTGAGGAGAGATTAGGACTTTTTCACTATGAGCTTGTTTCTCTGGGTCTGTACTAGAAATGAGAGAACGCTTAGTATGAGGTGTATGCTTTAGATGGGCTATGTTTGCTGGCTAGCAAGAGACAGTGCCACTTTGGCTGCAGACTTTCAGTATGTTTATTGGCAATAGATCCGTTTTCTGTGTTAATGGCGACCGGAATTTCGCCTTGTCAACGCCCACGATGGGCGGAGCTTCGAGTGGCTCCAATGTGGCGTTCAGCTTGTTTATTTTACTCAGCATTAGATCCATTTCTATAATAATGGGGATTTCGCCTTGATAACGCCCACGATGGGCGGAGCTTCGAGTGGTGCGAATTTGCCGTGCGCACTCTGCTTCTACTCTTTTTTTTTTTTTTTTTTTGGCAACATGTACTTCCTTCTAGTACGGAAGGATAATGGGCAGTGGTTATTGAGCAGCATGAGAACCGGACAGCACTACTATGCTGTATCCGGGTTTTTGGGTCTGCAAAATGAGAATACTTTTGTAGACACGGTAACACATTTTATGTTTTCAACTGTTGAATAAGTGATTACATCTGCATATGTGTTCATTTGAGTTCCTCTACATGCAAAAATAAATGTGGCATTTTAACATTTAAAGATACAGTGGCATCTCTTATGCTCAGATGTGTTGAATGTTTATTAAAAGATTACATCTGTTTATGGGTACATTAGAGTACCGTTAACATTTATTTCTGCATGTAAAGGAAATGTTAAGTTTTAACATTTAAAGACACAGTAACATTTTTTATGTGTAAAATGTTTAATAAAAGATTACAAGAGTTTGTGTACATTCGAGTACTGTTAATCTATGTGCAGAAATATGACATTTTAACATTTAAAGACACAGTTACATCTTTTATGTTTTAAATGTTTCATAAGGATTACAACTGTTTATGTGATTCGTTTTTGAAGCAAGAAAAAATGTATCTTAACATTTAAAGACACAGTAACATTTTTTTGTTTTAAATGTTTAATAAAAAAAATTTCAACTGTTAATTGGATATTTTTTTTTATTTTTGAACAAGAGGTCCTGCTAGATTTTTTTTGTAAATATTAATGCCCTGATGCCGATGTGAATACACACTTTTTTCTGTTCTATGTGAAGAATGTTAGGTTGTTCAGTTAGACTTTTTCTGAGCCAACTCCTTTTTCAGGCTGCTACTGTTTAAGTATCTATTGATAAGGTTCTATTTATGCCGCAAATCTCTCCCCAAGTGTCCCAATGTTATAGCCCTCACAGGCAGTTCTCTGCGATTTACCTCAATCTCCTTCTGGAGTTACTTTGCCATTTTTTTCCCCATGTTGCGGGGTTGCCGCAAAAGGAAATGGGTTACATCAGTGAATAACTTTTTCAGAATGTCTCATCCCTGAGTACTGAAAAGGAAGATTCTTCGGTAGTGTCTGAGGAGAAAATCTCAGACAGTAATTCATTTATTTGTAGGAATTTAATTCAAGTTTAGCCTGACATACCTCCATTTATTAATTAAGGAGGCTTGGAAAACAGTTCCCAAGGGGGAGGAGCCGTTTCCACCCTAGCTAAGAGACCTACTATTCCCATAGAGGATAGTTGTGACTTCAAAGACTCTATGGAAAGAATTTAGAAAGTATATTCAATAAGATGTATGTACAACAGGGCTTACAGGCAGCCAGCTGGGTAAATTGCTACCGTCTATAGTGCGGTGGCATTTTGTTTAGGGGATGGAATCTTCCTTGGATGAAATCCAGGATAGGATAAGGGCTCTTAAAAAATAGCTAATTCCTTTTATAAGGATGTCTCCCTTCAGATTATCAATTTGGGAGCCAAGAATTTGAGTTTCTCTTTTCCAGCTCGCAGAGCCTTATGGTTAAAACCTTGGTCTGCAGATGTGTCCTCTCGGTCAAACTGCTGGCTATCCTTTCAAGGGGAAGACATTGTCTTTTTAGGTAAGGGTCATTTTTTCCCGCAGGATAGGAGAAAAAAACAGACAAAAAGGACAACAGTCATTTTTCGTTACTTTTTGGAATTTTAAGGGAAGTTCTTCCTGTTACTTTCCCCATTCTAGAACAGACTAAGCCTACATGGAGATTCAATCCATTAAAGGGCCACTGTAAGTAAATATTTTCTATGCCTGTTACTAACTAACTACCCCAAATACGCTTTTTATCAATAGCATTTCATTAACATATCTCTACCGTATATCAGAAATCTTGTCTGCAAATTTAATTGTTTTCCAAACCCACTCAGTGGGTATCCTTTGCTCTGTACCAATCCGTTTACAATACCTAGGTTTCAAAATGGTGCTTTAAACACAAAGTTATTGGTTTAAGTATTTTGAACATGCAGTGCTGAAAATAGTGGGCAGGATAACGTGACATCATCGGCGAATAAAAGATATAACTTTTAGAACGTTATGAAACTTTGTTTTGGAGAAAATATAGGTCAGTAGGTTTTAATTAATGTTTATTAACTTTAATATGTTAGTTGTTTAGCTTAAAAATTATAACAGAAAGTAATCCTTTAAGCTTGCTGTTGAATTAAGAACAGCATGATAGGTATGCCCCGATCCGGGACGGATCTTGTAGGGGCAGTCTTTCCTTCTTCGCTTAGACCTGGGTTGAGATGTTCTGGATCTCTAAGTATTGAAAGATTTTAGATATCAGAAGTCTAAACAAACTTCTCAGGGTATCGTCCTTCAAGATGGAAACTATTTGTACCATTTTTCTTTTGCCCCTAGAGGGTTCAGTTATAACAACAGTAGATGAACGGACGTGTACTTGTTCCCATCCACTGGGATCATCCAAAGTTCCTAGGGTTTGTCTTTCTGGTCAAACATTTTCAGTTTGTGACTTTTCCTTTCGGTCTTGCAACAGTTACCAGAAATTTTACAAAGGTTCTGGTATCTCTGCGGGCGGTCCTTCGATTTCGGGGAATTGCAGTGGCACCTTATCTGGACGACATCCTAGTCCAGACGCATTTTTTCATCTAGCAAGATTCCACAGGGAAATGTTGTTTTACTTCCTGTGATCTCATGGTGGGAAGATAAATTGGGATGAGTTCCTTAGTCCCAAATACAAGGTCAACTTTCTTGGGAACCATAATAGATTCCCTATCTATGAAGATTTTTCTGACAGACTTCAGGAAATCAAAAGTTTTTTTATCCTTGTCTAGCTCTTTACTCCACTCCTCGGCCGTCAGTGGATTAGACATGGAGGTAATCGGGCTGATTGTAGCGGCAATGGATATCATCCCGTTTGCTCGGTTCCATCTTTGACTTCTGCAGTTAAATATGCTCGGTAATGGAACAGAGATTATGCGGATTTGTCTCCTCGAATACTTTTGGAGCAGGAGACAGGGGATTCTCTTCAATGATGGTTGTCTCTGGATAATTTTTTACAGGGATCCCGCTTTTGCAGACCATCTTGGGTGATTGTGTCAACAGACGCCAGCCTTCTAGGGTTCCCTAATAGGCTCAGGGAGTGTGGACTCAGTCATATTCTTCCTATTAACATCCTGGAGCTGAGAGCGATCCTCAATGCTCTTTTGGTCTGGTCTCAGTTAGCCTTGGTTTCCAGCTGGACATCATAACTTCAGTGATTTACATCAATCATCAGGGAGGAACAAGGAGTTCCTTAGCGATGACAGATATCCAAGATAATTCAGTGGTCGGAGGCCCATTCTTGTTGTCTGTCAATGATCCACATCCCAGGGGTGGACAACTGATCAGGCAGACTTTTCTTCCGGAGAGTGAGAACTCCATACGGAAGTGTTTTCCAGCCTGATTCTCAGGTGGGCTCAGCCGGAATTTGATCTCTTGGCATCTCGACGGATTGTCAAGCTCCCGAGATTCGGCCTACGGCCACTCCACCCTGAATGTGCCCAATCTCGTCTGATCTTGGAAGCTAAGCAGGGTCGGGCCTGGTTAGTACTTGGATGGGAGACCGCCTGGGAATACTAGGTGCTGTAGAACTGAAAGATGCTGTGGTGGTTCCTTGGACCTTCAGTCTAACATACCAAATTCCTCCTTTTGCGCTTCTTCTTCGAGTCATTGCTCGGATCAAGCAGGAGAGGACATTGGTGATCCTCTTTGTTCCTGCTTGGCCTCGCGGAATTTAGTATGCGGATCTGGTAAATGTCACCTCTGCCACTGTGGAGACTTCCGTTGTAGAAGGACCTTCTAATTCAAGGGTCCTTCTTTCTCCCAACTCTAGTTTCTCTGAGGCTGATTGCTTGGAGATTAAATGCTTAATTTTGTCTAAGCGGGGTTTTTCTGACTCAGTCATAGTGACCATGATTCAGGCTAACAAGTCGGTTAAAAAAAAAAAAAATTCAATAGATATGGCGTACATATCTCTTTGGTGAATCCAAGGGCTACTCATGGAGTAGAGTTGGGATTTCTAGAATTTTGTATTTTCTCCAAGAAGATTTGGAGAAAGGCTAGTTTCCCTAAAGGGTCAAATCTCTGCATTATCTGTTGTGTTACACAAACGTCTGGCGGAGGTTCCTGATGTACTATTATTTTGTCAGGCCTTGGTCAGGATCAGGCCTGTGTTCAAACCAGTTACTCCTCCATGGAGTCTGAATTTAGTTTTTAACACTTCTTCTAGGAGTTCCGTTTGAGCCTATGCATTCCTTCGATACCAGGTTATTTTGGAATGTTTTATTTCTTGTTGCCATTTCCTCTGCTTGTGGAGTGTCAGAGCTCTCAGCATTGAAGTATGAGTCTTCTTTCCTTATTTCCATTCAGATAAGGTAGTTTTATGTACTACATTAGGATTTCTTCCTAAGGTTGTTTCTGATCGGAACATTAATCAGGAGATTGCTGTTCCTTCCTTGAGTCCTAATCCTTCTTCTCAATAGGAACAACTGTACAATTTGGACGTGCTTTAAAGTTTTCTCCTGCAGGCGACTAAGGATTTTCGTCAGTCTTTTCGTTGTTTGTGGTTTTCTCAGGAAAACATAAGGGACAGAAGGCTAAGGCTACTTCTCTTTCTTTTTGACTGAAGAGTATCATTCGTTTTGCATATGAGACTGCTGGACAGCAGCCTCCAGAGAGTTACGGCTCATTCCACGATGGCTGTTGCTTACTCTTGGGCATTCACGAATGTAGCTTCTGTGGATCAGATTTACAAGGCTGCAACTTGGTCCTCTCTTCACTTTTTTTTTTCAAAGTTTTTCAAATTTGATACTTTTATTTCGGCTGATGCCGCTTTTGGGAGAAAGTTTCTTCAAGCAGTGGTGCCTTCCGTTTAGGTTACCTGTCTTGTCCCTCCCGTATAATCTGTGTACTCTAGCTTTGGTAATGGATCCCATTAGTAATTAAGATAATCCGTGGACTCATTGTGTCTTAAAAAAGAAAAGAAAATTTATGCTTACCTGATAAATTCCTTTTTTGACACGATGAGTCCACGGATGACTGGAGTGGGAGGGAAGGGAGGAGCTATTTAACAGCTCTGCTGTGGTGCTCTTTGCCTCCTCCTGCTGACCAGGAGGTGAGTATCCCATTAGTAATTAAGATGATCCGTGGATTCATCGTGTCGAAAAAGAAATATATTTATCAGGTAAGCATAAATTTTCTTTTTTTCCTAGACACTCTTTTTCTCTAAGATTCTCTCAGGTCCTGTCCACATGAATGCCTCCTTGGAGGACAGTATGAAATCTGCTATATGTGTAAACATAAATTTGATACGAAGCATGCAAACTTTCATTGCAATGGAAAGTATATGTTTAACAATAAAGGATACACTCATAATCCCACTGTTAATGGCCTACATCAAAATCAAAACTAAAATGGCAATGCACATGGTTTCTGAGATTATGTTCTAAGAGGAGAGATTTGTTCCCACCAATTCTGCAGTTGTTATCCCAGAAGATGGTTTAAATACACTCTCCACACACAAATCCTCTTCTGTGACGTACACAGCACTGGATAGGCTCTTTACTGGAAGCATTCTTTTTTGAAGCCAGTATGCACAGTAGAGTGGGTGCATCTGAGGTAAGTGCACTCGCATAGCCCACAGGCTACTAGTATGTACACGATTGTGAGGTACATCATAGACGGGGAACATATATTTATACATTTACCACCTGTTTAGTAAGATGCCATTTCCCCTTACTTGCTGCAGATAATAGATTGGTAACCCTCACTAAATAAGGTTGCCGTTTTTCTTATTGTAGAAACAAAACTTTAGGCAACATTTTATCCCCCTCCAAATTGAGAAAACCCAATCTCCCTTCCCAGTTCTTAGTTGATACATGATGGCCAATATCGATGTAGGAAAAGAGATTGTGGGGCATGTGCTTGTGCATCTCTGGGACCCAACTTTGCATCCACTTTCACGTGAGAAGATTTTGAGCTAAAAGACTGCCTAAACTGTAGATCATCTTACATAATTTATCTCATAACATGCATTTTTTTGTGTCATTTACAGTGCGTTGGACTAACGACTCCGTAGGTGAGATCTCGTGTTAGAGAGTACCTATCTACTTTTTTTCATTCACACAATAGTGACACCCACACATTCAAGTGGACAATCATCGAAAAAGTGTTAAGTCAAAATAGGGGTGGCAATAGAGATTGTCTCCTTGCTAGACGTGAGATGTATTAGTTGTTCAGACTTCTTATCATGGTTCCCCTTGGTATGAACTCTTAATATGATATTTTGGCAAAAAAATGACATATCCCAGTATCTAATTTAAAAAAAAATAATCATTCTTTATAAAAAATTTCAGATGCACAAATTTTCTTCTTAAATAGAAAGTCCACAGCTGTATTAATTACTTTTGGGAGGAGGTAAAGACACCCCAGCCAAAGGCTTAAATACTCCTCCCACTCCCCTCATCCCCCAGTCATTCTTTGCCTTTTGTCCCAGGAGGTTGGCAGAGAAGTGTCAGAATTTTTAATTTTTGTCTCTTATGGAGGGTAGTACTCTTCGGCATGGGACAGGAGTTTTAAGTAGTCCTGTCAGTCTCTCAGTGAGGGCTTGGATAATAGAGTCCGGAGATGCATGGAGAGTCTTTCTACGAAACCATCCCGACTCATGTTAACAGCTCCTCAAGCAATCAGCGTTGTCTAACTTCACTCCGCTGCCTGCTTTCTTCTCTCAAGTCCATTACGGAGGCAATGCTACTATCCGTCACACTTGAAAGGCCGTGTTCCTGTTCCACAGCGTAGATTACGGTAAGATTGTTTCATTTTACTTTATTCTTCAATGTACTGTAATGTGAATGTTTTCCCGAGAGGCTACCACCTTTCGGGTCCAACTAATATCATAAGGGTCTCAGTGAATCTCTTTTACAGGGAGTGCAGAATTATTAGGCAAATGAGTATTTTGACCACATCATCCTCTTTATGCATGTTGTCTTACTCCAAGCTGTATAGGCTCGAAAGCCTACTTCCAATTAAGCATATTAGGTGATGTGCATCTCTGTAATGAGAAGGGGTGTGGTCTAATGACATCAACACCCTATATCAGGTGTGCATAATTATTAGGCAACTTCCAAAAGAAGGACTTGACAGGCTCAGAAAAGTAAAAAATAGTGAGATATCTTGCAGAGGGATGCAGCACTCTTAAAATTGCAAAGCTTCTGAAGCGTGATCATCGAACAATCAAGCGTTTCATTCAAAATAGTCAACAGGGTCACAAGAAGCGATTGGAAAAACCAAGGCGCAAAATAACTGCCCATGAACTGAGAAAAGTCAAGCGTGCAGCTGCCAAGATGCCACTTGCCACCAGTTTGGCCATATTTCAGAGCTGCAACATCACTGGAGTGCCCAAAAGCACAAGGTATGCAATACTCAGAGACATGGCCAAGGTAAGAAAGGCTGAAAGACGACCACCACTGAACAAGACACACAAGCTGAAACGTCAAGACTGGGCCAAGAAATATCTCAAGACTGATTTTTCTAATTTTTTATGGACTGATGAAATGAGAGTGCGTCTTGATGGGCCAGATGGATGGGCCCGTGGCTGAATTGGTAAAGGGCAGAGAGCTCCAGTCCGACTCAGACGCCAGCAAGGTGGAGGTGGAGTACTGGTTTGGGCTGGTATCATCAAAGATGAGCTTGTGGGGCCTTTTCGGGTTGAGGATGGAGTCAAGCTCAACTCCCAGTCCTACTGCCAGTTTCTGGAAGACACCTTCAAGCAGTGGTACAGGAAGAAGTCTGCATCCTTCAAGAAAAACATGATTTTCATGCAGGACAATGCTCCATCACACGCGTCCAAGTACTCCACAGCGTGGCTGGCAAGAAAGGGTATAAAAGAAGAAAATCTAATGACATGGCCTCCTTGTTCACCTGATCTGAACCCCATTGAGAACCTGTGGTCCATCATCAAATGTGAGATTTACAAGGAGGGAAAACAGTACACCTCTCTGAACAGTGTCTGGGAGGCTGTGGTTGCTGCTTCACGCAATGTTGATGGTGAACAGATCAAAACACTGACAGAATCCATGGATGGCAGGCTTTTGAGTGTCCTTGCAAAGAAAGGTGGCTATATTAGTCACTGATTTGTTTTTGTTTTGTTGTTCAATAATAAAATTAATCCCCAAAAATACAACTTGCCTAATAATTCTGCACTCCCTGTAGTGTCTTGGAATCAAGGGTTAATATCTCCTGAGGGGGGTTATTGAACAGTGGGGTTTATAATCATGTTTATGTGACTCAACCTGCTTAAGTGTGATGTTTTTGAGCTTGTGGTTTGGCACTTTGAGGCCTATGGTAGTGACGCAGCCTTTTGGTTGGGCGTGCTTTTTTGGACTGTATGGTTCTTCTTGTGTTTGGGCGTGATTACGTTCCGTTTTCCATTTCCCCATTCCTGACCATGTGCTGAAGGAGATATTCTAGTCTGCAGGGGTCTGGTCATAGGAGGTGGTGAGTGCCCCAGCCATTGTGGGTGTCAGGTGCCGTTTTTGTTTTACTACTTTAGTCCATATTTATATTTCCTCTACCCAGTTATGGAGGATCCTGATGCTGAGACACTGCAAATTTCAGATTCAGTTACAGTGGATTCTGTTTCTGATACTGAGACTATTTTGATTTCAGATTCTTTGTCCGGTGACTAATCCGGAATGGCATCATTGACACCTGTCAACCAGTTTTGTTTCGTATACCATTTTAGAGCGCCTGGTTCCTCAGGCTCGAATCAAGGGACAGCTGAGCCATTCGCCTCTGGGAGTCCTGTTCTCCAAGAGGTGAGTTCCCTACCAGTTCATACTTCTACACATGCGGGTAACCCAGTTTATGATTCCTCCATGCAGGGTGGCGTGTTCCCCCCCGGAGGTTGCAGTGCGTTTTCGCTTCCACATATTGTTGGCGATTGTTCGTCTGCAGAGTCCAGATGTTTATTTGAGAATGTGCTTGTGCCCTATTGTCCCGGGCCTTCTGCCTTGGGGAGGGCCTCTATAGTTCCCTGCGGGTGTGACTGTCCCTGAGTGTTGTGTCTTTTGTTACAGGATTGCGTGCCTTTGCGTATTGCTCAGACATGTTTTTCAGTTATTGAATGACCCTATTGTTACCAGATACAGGGATTTTCAGTCTGCTGATTCGAATGGTGCACCTTATTAGACGTGGGGATGAGGTAATCTCCTGATTGTCATTTGATTGAGATCTTTCCCAGTTTATTTTTTGAAAGATAGGGCTCCGTTTAGCTGGTCCTGCGGGCAGGCCTGTGTCTCTTTGGGTGTTAACCTCCAGGTTGCCTTATATTTTATTTGTATCCCATGGTATGTCTTTCATTTTGTTTTGTTTCCTTCGGGAACCTTCTGGGATCAATACTTTGTTCTTCTTCTGAAGCTGTTTGGACACGTTAGTCCTATGTTATGTCTGTTTTCTTTTTTTCCCCTATGAGGGAGAATTTTGCAGCTTGCGGTTAGGGCCCTAAGTGCAGACTGGTCCTGTTGAGTTCGTTCGGTCTTGTGGCTGTTCAGACACGTGGTGCTGTTCTGCTCAGCTGGTACAGTAGAAGCGCAGAGTGCTCAGGTTATCATTGGTTTTCATGTTCAACTAAGCATTTGAGAGGACCTGTGGGTCCGTAAGGTGGGTAAAGATTCCTTCAGTCCTTATAGCCTTCAGTCATAGATGACAGGGTCAGAGGAGGTATTTTCACTGCGTCACTCTATCTGACATCTGATATTTTCAGAACATAGTATTTCCTCCCCCATGCGGTGGAGGGTTTGAGGGCTTAGTGCCCCATTGCCGCAGTTTGGCCTTCGTTTTTAGGCCTCTGGATTGACCTTGTGGGCCGGATTCAACAGCTTGTATCAGATTAGGCTGTCTAGCCTGCGGAGGGTTTTCAGTTTTGCAGCTCTTGGACCTGCAGGTGTGCGCATATACGCTATTTATAGTGTATCTAGATACAGCTCTTACTTTTGACGTGTACTGTCTGTTTGAGTGATGAGACCTTTGGGTCTGCTTCCATTGTAGCAGGGTGAGTTGAATCTCTTTTCAGGGATCTGTATTCTGGGTGATGGTTGATCCCTGTGAGGACTTAGTTTAGCTTGGGGTTTCCTGAAGCTGGGAAGGCTTAGCGCCTGTCTCTTCCCTGTGTCCTCTGCTGGTGTGGAGGTGAGGGAGACTAGCCCCGCTAGAAGGGGTTTTTTGGACCTTGAGGTATCCCTTATGTTGTCCTGAGGCCTTGAGAAGTCTCTTCATAGGACTTTCTAGCCTTGCTCCTTGGAGTGTTGGACTTGGCTAGGGGTGGTTCCTTCCATTGGTCGGGGCCTTTAGGAGGGAGTTTCCTCTTCCTTCGGGCTCTGAAGGTATACTCTCCTTCTCGGGGGGCCTCGATTTGAGGTTTTGTGTCCCTTTTTTAGTGACCTGTGTGTGGGTTTGGTTGCCTGAAGCGTTCCCTCTGTCTGAGGGCTGCTTTTGCAGTTTGCTTCTGCTTGACTACTTCTTCCTCCTCGCAAGTACCCTCTGTGTCGTCCCGTTATAGACTCTGGGTTCTTCACCTTGGGGTTTCCGACTGGGTCTCTTCCACATTTGTTTTGTGGTTGAATACTTTGATATTCTATGTTCCAACGCTTGGAGGATTTTACCTTTTTTGGTTGCATTCAGTACTTGCAGGATGTTGGAGAGAAGTCTTTTCTGTCTCTGTGCCTGGGTCTATCCTGGGTTTTGCTGGTATAAGCGTGGCCTCCTTTCCTGTTTGGGCCCCTTTGGGTCTTTGTGAATTGGGCTCACTATTGGAGGTGTTCTTTTTGAAGGGGACCTTTCGGTTTCCTCTGTTCTCCTTGCTTTGTCCCCTTGGGGGTTTTGGCTGATGTTCCCTTCTTTAGTGGGTGACTTGGTTGGGGACCGTCTGTTGGGCGACGGTGTCTCCTGGAGGACTTTTGGCTTAGTTGAGTCCGTTTTGCGGTCTCTAGTTTAGCTTCTTGACTAGCTGCGAGTCACTGTCCTTGGGGCTTTTCCTTCAAAATTTTCTCGGCTTTGAACGAAGCAGGGTTTTTTTTTTAAATTGTGTAGAGGTTCAAGCCTAGTGCCCTCAGTATGGGCCGCCTATTGTACCCTCCCGTCTTGACATTCAGTGTCCTCTATAGCTTGGGTATTGTTTACCCAAAAGTAATGAATGCAGCTGTGAACTCTTTCCATTTAAGAAGAAAAACATAAATTTTGCTTATCTGATAATTTCCTTCTGATGGAAAGAGTCCACAGCTCCCCACCAGTAATTTATGTGGGGCATCCTTTTATTCTTCTGGCACCTTTCACCCTGATATTTCTTCTACTGTAACTTGTTCCTCGGCAGAATGACTGGGGGATGAGGGGACTGGGAGGAGTATTTAAGCCTTTTGCTGGGGTGTCTTTGCCTCCTCCTGGTGGCCAGGTTCTTATTTCCCAAAAGATAATTGTGAGGAATGAGCCCAGGCGCCAACAATACGGTGGCTAAGGTTGGGTACAAGAGTGGACTAATATAGCAATATTAAAATATTAAAAACAATTTATTGCATTAAATATTAAAATCTCATAAAGAACTCTTATAAAAACACAATGTTACATGTTCATGGATCCACGCTAATAAAACATAAAAACTTTACTTCTATTTATGTATTTATGCTCTAAACACAAAGAGTTGGTACTATTTAGTG
Source organism: Bombina bombina (assembly GCF_027579735.1). Lineage (NCBI taxonomy): Eukaryota > Metazoa > Chordata > Amphibia > Anura > Bombinatoridae > Bombina > Bombina bombina. The sequence continues at coordinate 1,100,737,351 of NC_069502.1, read as the reverse complement.
CAGCAATGCAAAAAGGTACTCCAGAGTGTTCAATTAGATGAATTAAAAATTATAAAAATGAAAAATCTAGATAACAATAAAAAATAGAATGTGACAGTGTTCCAATAATAAAATGTTCCGGTGATAAATTGTTACTCCTGTGTGTTAAAATAAAACGTCAATCCTGTGATTTTCAGTGAAAAAATGAAAAAGCAAAAAACAAAAAAATATGAAAAGTATAAATCCTTTGAGTGAAAGAGTTAATCCCTGTGTCTGGTGTTGATGTGTTGATATCCTTCTCCTGTTAGTGTTTGGTATCCTTCTCCCTTAGTGTTTGGGGGCCCAAGGGGACTCTGCCCCAGTGAAAAATAATGTAAAAAGATGCTGAGTGCAAAGATTCAAAATATAACAGACAAATAACAAAAATAGGAAACCTGTGAATAAAAAAATAAACACAATGTGTAGAACGTTTACAAATGAGTACTCCTAATGAAATAATGCTTACCAGGTCTACGCGTTTCGGCCCTTCCTAGGCCTTTATCAAGACTGATGGTAAGCTATATTTAGTGGTCTTATATAGAGGTAATCAATCTGTAACAGGAAATAGACTTGGTTAGTCACTTCCGTTTTTTCGTGAGTTAAAACTTTCATTTTTCTGTTTATTTAGTCCTGCTTGGTCTTAAATATTTAGTTTTGGGGCGTATTTGACCTCTATAAATTGCTGATTTGTATATTTGGACTGTTTAAGACCTTTACCCGATAATCCCTAGCCTTCGTGATTCTATGACGTCACTTCCGGTAGGGGTATACAGCTGATCCGTATGGTCTGTCAGACCTTAGAAAAGAACAATCGAATTGCTAATACGGCTAGATATTATATCACTAGCCTGGTGTGCTTTGATGATTATTTATATTTCTAATGTTAGAGTTTTTATTATCAATTTTGGGTTCCGATTTTCGGAGGTCCCTATTGGTTGTGACGTCACAACATGTTGGCGCTTGTGATAGGCTCAGAGGTTCAGCTGGGTCCTAATACTAGAGGCTAATTGTTTGTTAGTAACGGAGGTGTGTTTGGCTCTTGCAACTTGATAGGTTGTATTTGCGCTGAGCCTAATAGTGACAGAAGGAAATAAAAGTCGAAATGGGAATGGAAATAAAAGTACTTGTGTGTTGTAAATACTTGTGTCTTTAGATAGTATCCTAATATACTTAACATAAAAATCATGTTGGACCTTTATAAAGCGAAACTAATATTGGTGTATGATACTGACATGAAAAAGCGTGCTTGTATCTTTAGATCATGTCCTAAGGTTCTTAACCCGCTTTATGCATTATGTATGGGCAAATGTGAGGGAAGGGAGGTGGTCTTGTTGGTACTTTATAATAGAGAAACTGATGCTACTCCATAGGCAAATGGATTGCCAAAATGCTAGTTAGAAAATACACTGGACCAAAAGATTCAAGAAGTCGAAAACACCAAAAGGAAGGACCTTCTGAAATACAAAGAAAAAGTGCACCCAACGGAAGATGATTGTCTTAATGTGGTTATGACCACAGAATATAGTGAGAATAAGGATGTGATCGAGAAAATATTTCAGAAACATTGGCCACTTCTGAAAGATAACGATCTAATAGGTGATAAATTACCACCCAAGCCAAAGTTTGTATACCGAAAAACCAAAAATTTACAAAGCAGATTGGCTCCGAGCATAGAGAAGAAGAAGAAGCGAGGCATCATGGACACATTTGGAAAGGAAATAAAAGGTTTCTTCCCTTGTCCGCTATGTAAAGCGTGCAAATGTGGTACAAAGTCCACCACATTTTGCAGTTTTTCCAATAAAGAATACAAAGTAAATGAGCTAATCAGATGTCACGACAGTGGAGTAGTATATATGCTACAATGTTCGTGTGGCCTTCAATATGTGGGCCAGACGTCACGTATCCTGAAGGATAGGATACGTGAACATCTACTACTGATCGAGAAGCTGAATATGGATACAGCCTTATATAGACATTTTACAACCAAACATAAGGGCAATATTAAAGAATTGACCTTTATGGGCATCCAGAAGATCGGAAAGGATTGGAGAGGCGGAAACTATACAAAGAAACTACTCTCCGCCGAATCTAAGTGGATCTTCAAACTAGATTGTCTCCACCCAAAGGGATTGAATAACAAGGAAGATTTATCCCATTTATATAACTTGATATGATTGAACTCATTTATAACTCATTTATAACTGAAGATCTCTCCCCTCCAGGTATCAGTCGATATATAGAATGATCCTTTTTTCCCTCTATACTGAACCAGACTAGTGGTTTAGTGGTTTGCTTCTACCAAGAGAAGCTTAAACTAACAATTCTAAAGTTTGGATTTAATATGATATTAAAATTGTATGTAAACAGATTCCATCCCATCCCCCTCCCCTCTCTAAGGCTATTATTGGATCTCAATACCATGGAGGTTACAAGATTCCAGTCTAGTCCAAAACAAGAGATCATTGTAGCCACCAACCCCCTAGTCTGAAATTACTAGGCTGATAATATACAAATTATCTGTCTAAACAGACAGTAGGATACTTCTCCTCTAACCAGATCTACTTTTAATAGAAAACAATTAATTTACCACTCTGCAGTCAGTTCTATATGAAGTAATATATGGTACCATCTTACCTAAGGATATAAATCTTAATAAAAATTACATCACATGATGACATACTAACAATCACAGTTTCTCAGGAGTATATCTATATATACATATATGTGTATATATATATATATATACACATTACCACCCCCATTTCTATATATACTATCCCACCCTCTAAGTCCCTAGTTCCCTGACCAACATCTGGAACCACTAAGGCACCCATTTCTGATTGCATTTTTTCTATGGATATCATTCTGTAATATCCAAGAAAAGAACATCATATGCTATTAGTATTCTGCACACCCTTAACCAAGATATGGGATAAAACCACACTAAATCCCTCACAAGGCAATTAGGGAAATCAATAATAGTATATATTTTTTTAGTACTACATCGAGAATATTTGAAAATAATACACTAACCCACTTATGAGGATAAAAGACAATAATGGTCTTAAAAAGAAACTTGTGAATCACCCTTTGTCAGCAATATAAAGGATCACTCCTGTAATAGTATTTCAAGTATTTTAATTATTTTACTATTCCCCGATCCCAATTAGATTAAGGTATATATTTTAAGGTATATTTTTTAATTGCACAATAAATCACCCCATCTGAGGAGAATATTAGAAAGATAATCTTAAGGGCTCTTACGGACTTTCTAACTAGCATTTTGGCAATCCATTTGCCTATGGAGTAGCATCAGTCTCTCTATTATAAAGTACCAACAAGACCACCTCCCTTCCCTCACATTTGCCCATACATAATGCATAAAGCGGGTTAAGAACCTTAGGACATGATCTAAAGATACAAGCACGCTTTTTCATGTCAGTATCATACACCAATATTAGTTTCGCTTTATAAAGGTCCAACATGATTTTTATGTTAAGTATATTAGGATACTATCTAAAGACACAAGTATTTACAACACACAAGTACTTTTATTTCCATTCCCATTTCGACTTTTATTTCCTTCTGTCACTATTAGGCTCAGCGCAAATACAACCTATCAAGTTGCAAGAGCCAAACACACCTCCGTTACTAACAAACAATTAGCCTCTAGTATTAGGACCCAGCTGAACCTCTGAGCCTATCACAAGCGCCAACATGTTGTGACGTCACAACCAATAGGGACCTCCGAAAATCGGAACCCAAAATTGATAATAAAAACTCTAACATTAGAAATATAAATAATCATCAAAGCACACCAGGCTAGTGATATAATATCTAGCCGTATTAGCAATTCGATTGTTCTTTTCTAAGGTCTGACAGACCATACGGATTTGGCTGTATACCCCTACCGGAAGTGACGTCATAGAATCACGAAGGCTAGGGATTATCGGGTAAAGGTCTTTAACAGTCCAAATATACAAATCAGCAATTTATAGAGGTCAAATACGCCCCAAAACTAAATATTTAAGACCAAGCAGGACTAAATAAACAGAAAAAACAGAATTTATGCTTACCTGATAAATTACTTTCTCCAACGGTGTGTCCGGTCCACGGTGTCATCCATTACTTGTGGGATATTCTCCTCCCCCACAGGGAAAGGCAAGGAGAGCACACAGCAAGAGCTGTCCATATAGTCCCTCCCAGGCTCCGCCCCCCCAGTCATTCGACCGACGGTTAGGAGAAAAAAAGGAGAAACTATAGTGTGCCGTGGTGACTGTAGTGTATAGAGAAAGAAATTCTTCAAATCTGATTAAAAAACCAGGGCGGGCCGTGGACCGGACACACCGTTGGAGAAAGTAATTTATCAGGTAAGCATAAATTCTGTTTTCTCCAACATTGGTGTGTCCGGTCCACGGTGTCATCCATTACTTGTGGGAACCAATACCAAAGCTTTAGGACACGGATGAAGGGAGGGAGCAAATCAGGTTACCTAAACAGAAGGCACCACGGCTTGCAAAACCTTTCTCCCAAAAATAGCCTCCGAAGAAGCAAAAGTATCAAATTTGTAGAATTTGGACAAAGTGTGCAGAGAAGACCAGGTCGCTGCCTTACATATCTGATGAACAGAAGCCTCATTCTTGAAGGCCCATGTGGAAGCCACAGCCCTAGTAGAGTGAGCTGTGATTCGTTCAGGAGGCTGCCGTCCGGCAGTCTCGTAAGCCAATCGTATGATGCTTTTCAGCCAAAAGGAAAGAGAGGTAGCAGTAGCTTTTTTGACCTCTCCTCTTGCCAGAATAAACTACAAACAGAGAAGACGTTTGTCTGAAATCCTTTGTTGCTTCTAAATAGAACTTTAAAGCACGGACTACATCTAAATTGTGTAACAAGCGTTCCTTCTTTGAAACTGGATTCGGACACAAAGAAGGCACAACTATTTCCTGGTTAATATTCTTGTTGGAAACAACCTTTGGAAGGAAACCAGGTTTAGTACGCAAAACAACCTTATCTGAATGGAACACCAGATAGGGCGGATTACACTGCAGAGCAGATAATGCAGAAACTCTTTTAGCAGAAGAATAGCAACCAAAAACAGAACTTTCCAAGATAACAACTTGATATCTATGGAATGTAAGGGTTCAAACGGAACCCCTTGAAGAACTGAAAGAACCAAATTTAGACTCCAGGGAGGAGTCAAGGGTCTGTAAACAGGCTTGATCCTGACCAAAGCCTGAACAAAAGCTTGAACATCTGGCACAGCTGCCAGTCGTTTGTGTAACAAGACAGATAAAGCAGAAATCTGTCCTTTTAGAGAACTCGCTGATAATCCCTTATCCAAACCTTCTTGGAGAAAGGAAAGGATCCTAGGAATTTTAATCTTACTCCATGAGAATCCCTTGGATTCACATCAACAGATATATCTTTTCCATATTTTATGGTAATCTTTCTAGTCACAGGTTTTCTGGCTTGTACCAGAGTATCTATCACAGAATCCGAAAACCCACGCTTAGACAAAATCAAGCGTTCAATTTCCAAGCAGTCAGCTGGAGAGAAACTAGATTTGGATGTTCGAATGGACCTTGTACTAGAAGATCCTGTCTCAAAGGTAGCTTCCATGGTGGAGCCGATGACATATTCACCAGGTCTGCATACGAAGTCCTGCGTGGCCACGCAGGAGCTATCAAAATCACAGAGGCCTTCTCCTGTTTGATCCTTCCACTCCTGGGATGTGGATCGCAGACAGGTGGTAGGAGTGATCCTCCGCCCCTTAATGATCTTGGTCACCTCTCTCATCGCCAGGGAACTCCTTGTTCCCCCCTGATGGTTGAAGTAAGCAACAGTCGTCATGTTGTCTGATTGGAATCTTATGAATCTGGCCTTTGCAAGTTGAGGCCAAGCCCGGAGAGCATTGAATATCGCTCTCAGTTCCAGGATGTTTATCGGGAGAAGAGACTATTCCCAAGACCATAGACCCTGAGCTTTCAGGGAATCCCAGACCGCGCCCCAGCCTAATAGACTGGCGTCGGTCGTGACAATGACCCACTCTGGTCTGCGGAAGCTTATTCCCTGGGACAGGTGATCCTGAGTCAGCCACCAACGGAGTGAGTCTCTGGTCTTCTGATCTACTTGAATCACTGGAGACAAGTCTGTATAGTCCCCATTCCACTGTTTGAGCATGCACAGTTGTAATGGTCTTAGATGAATTCGCGCAAAAGGAACTATGTCCATTGCTGCAACCATCAACCCTACTACTTCCATGCACTGAGCTATGGAAGGCCGTAGAACAGAGTGAAGAACTTGACAAGCGTTTAGAAGCTTTGACTCTCTGACATCTGTCAGGAAAATCTTCATTTCTAAAGAATCTATTATTGTTCCCAAGAAAGGGACTCTTGTTGACGGAGACGGGGAACATTTTTCTATGTTCACCTACCACCCGTGAGATCTGAGAAAGGCTAGAACAATGTGTAAGCCTTTGTCTTTGAAAGAGACGACGCTTGAATTCGGATGTTGTCCAAGTAAGGTGCCACTGCAATGCCCCTGGGTCTTAGAACCGCTAGAAGGGACCCGAGCACCTTTGTGAAAATCCTTGGAGCAGTGGCTAGTCCGAATGGGAGAGCCACAATAGGTAATGTTTGTCCAGAAAGGCGAACCTTAGGAACTGATGATGATCTTTGTGGATAGGAATATGCAGATACGCATCCTCTAGATCCACGGTAGTCATAAATTGACCCTCCTGGATTGTAGGTAAAATCGTTCGAATAGTTTCCATTTTGAACGATGGCACTCTGAGAAATTTGTTTAGAATTTTTAAATCCAGAATTGGTCTGAAAGTTCCCTCTTTTTTTTTTTTTTTTTTTTGGGAACTACAAACAGATTTGAGTAAAACCCCTGACCTTGTTCCACAGTTGGAACTGGGAGTATCACTCCCATCTTTAACAGGTCTTCTACACAATGTAAGAATGCCTGTCTCTTTACTTGGTTTGAAGATAAGTGAGACATGTGGAACCTTCCCCTTGGGGGTAGTTCTTTGAATTCTAGAAGATAACCCTGAGAGACTATTTCTAGTGCCCAGGGATCCTGAACATCTCTTGCCCAAGCCTGAGCAAAGAGAGAGAGTCTGCCCCCTACTAGATCCGGTTCCGGATCGGGGGCTACCTCTTCATGCTGTCTTGGTAGCAGCAGCAGGTTTCTTGGCCTGTTTACCCTTGTTCCAGCCTTGCATTGATTTCCAAGCTGGTTTAGTCTGGGAAGCGTAACCCTCTTGTCTAGAGGCTGCCGAGTTGGAAGCCGGTCCGTTCCTGAAATTGCGAAAGGAACGAAAATTGGACTTATTCTTAGCCTTGAAAGGTTTATCTTGTGGGAGGGCATGGCCCTTTCCCCCAGTGATGACTGAAATAATCTCTTTCAATTCTGGCCCAAAAGGGGTCTTACCTTTGAAAGGGGTATTAAGCAATTTTGTCTTGGAAGATACATCCGCCGACCAAGACTTTAGCCAGAGCGCTCTGCGCGCCACAATTGTAAACCCTGAATTTTTTGCCGCTAACCTCGTTAACTGCAAAGCGGCGTCTAAAATAAAGGAATTAGCTAACTTAAGTGCGTAAATTCTGTCCATGACTTCCTCATACGGAGTCTCCCTACTGAGCGACTTTTCCAGTTCCTCGAACCAGAACCACGCCGCTGTAGTGACAGGAATAATGCACGAAATAGGTTGAAGGAGGTAACCTTGCTGTACAAAAATCTTTTTAAGCAAACCCTCCAATTTTTTATCCATAGGATCTTTGAAAGCACAATTGTCCTCAATAGGAATGGTTGTGCGCTTGGCTAGAGTAGAAAACTCCCCCTCGACCTTAGGGACTGTTTGCCATGTGTCCTTCCTGGGGTCGACTATAGGGAACAATTTCTTAAATATAGGAGGAGGGACAAAAGGTATGCCTGGCCTCTCCCACTCCTTATTCACTATGTCCGCCACCCGTTTAGGTATCGGAAAAGCATCAGGGTGCACCGGGACCTCAAGGAACTGTCCATCTTGCACAATTTTTCTGGGTTGACCAGATTGTCACAATCATCCAGAGTAGATAGTACCTCCTTAAGTAATGCGCGGAGATGCTCTAATTTAAATTTAAATGTCACAACATCAGGTTCTGCCTGCTGAGAAATTCTTCCTGTATCAGAAATTTCCCCATCTGACAAACCCTCCCTCACTGCCACTTCAGATTGGTGTGAGGGTATGACAGAAAAATTATCATCAGCGCCCTCCTGCTCTACAGTGTTTAAAACAGAGCAATCGCGCTTTCTCTGAAATGCTGGCATTTTGGATAAAATATTAGCTATAGTAACAAGCATTGGTGCGCTAGAAGTACTAGGGGTCGCCTGCGCGGGCATAACTGGTATAGACACAGAAGGAGATGATGTAGAACTATGTCTACTTCCTTCATCTGAGGAATCATCCTGGGCAACTTTACAATTTGTGACAGTTCTGTCCTTACTTTGTTTGGACGCAATGGCACAATTATCACACTATATTTGAATGGGGAACCACATTGGCTACCATACATACAGAACATGATCTATCTGAAGGTACAGACATGTTAAACAGGCTTAAACTGGTTAATAAAGCACAAAAACCGTTTTAAAACAAAACCGTTACTGTCTCTTTAAATGTTAAACAGGGCACACTTTATTACTGAATATGTGAAAAACTATGAAGGAATTATCCAATCTTTACCAAATTTTCACCACAGTGTCTTAATACATTCAAAGTATTGCACCCCAATTTTCAAGCTGTTAACCCTTAAAATGTGGAAACCGGAGCCATTTTTAATTTTAACCCCCTTACAGTCCCAGCCACAGCCTTTGCTGCAACTTCACCAATCCCAGGGGGGTATATGATACCAAATGAAGCCTTCTAGGAACGTTTTTAGTGGATTCCAGACCCTCAGAACTCAAAATTTACTGCACAGTAATGGCGCGAAAATGAGGCTCTGCCTACTACAGAGAAAGGCCCTTCCTGACTGGGAAGGTGTCTTAACAAGTGCCTGGTGCTAAAAACGTTCCCCAATGTTATAAAAGTGTGAAATACAACTTCAAACTGCATATAATACTTAAATAAAGCAATCGATTTAGCCCCTAAAAGTGTCTACCAGTTTATAGCCCATAGTAAGCCCTTTATTCTGTTTGAGACTAAGAAAATGGCTTACCGGTCCCCATGAGGGGAAATGACAGCCTTCCAGCATTACACAGTCTTGTTAGAAATATAGCTAGTCATACCTTAAGCAGAAAAGTCTGCTAACTGTTTCCCCCAACTGAAGTTATCTCATCTCAACAGTCCTATGTGGAAACAGCAATCGATTTTGGTTACTGTCTGCTAAAATCATCTTCCTCTCACAAACAGAAATCTTCATCCTTTTCTGTTTCAGAGTAAATAGTACATACCAACACTATTTTAAAATAACAAACTCTTGATGGAAGAATAAAAAACTACAACTAAACACCACAAACTCCTCACCATCCCCGAGGAGATGCTACTTGTTCAGAGCGGCAAGGAGAATGACTGGGGGGGTAGAGCCTGGGAGGGACTATATGGACAGCTCTTGCTGTGTGCTCTCCTTGCCTTTTCCTGTGGGGGAGGAGAATATCCCACAAGTAATGGATGACACCGTGGACCGGACACACCAATGTTGGAGAAATGAAAGTTTTAACTCACGAAAAAACGGAAGTGACTAACCAAGTCTATTTCCGGTTACAGATTGATTACCTCTATATAAGACCACTAAATATAGCTTACCATCAGTCTTGATAAAGGCCTAGGAAGGGCCGAAACGCGTAGACCTGGTAAGCATTATTTCATTAGGAGTACTCATTTGTAAACGTTCTACACATTGTGTTTATTTTTTTATTCACAGGTTTCCTATTTTTGTATTTTTGTTATTTGTCTGTTATATTTTGAATCTTTGCACTCAGCATCTTTTTACATTATTTTTCACTGGGGCAGAGTCCCCTTGGGCCCCCAAACACTAAGGGAGAAGGATATCAACACCAGACACAGGGATTAACTCTTTCACTCAAAGGATTTATACTTTTCATATTTTTTGTTTTTTGCTTTTTCATTTTTTTCACTGAAAATCACAGGATTGACGTTTTATTTTAACACACAGGAGTAACAATTTATCACCAGAACATTTTATTATTGGAACACTGTCACATTCTATTTTTTATTGTTATCTAGATTTTTCATTGTTATCATTTTTATTTCATCTAATTGAACACTCTGGAGTACCTTTTTGCATTGCTGCACTAAATAGTACCAATTCTTTGTGTTTACTTCTATTTATGTATTTATGCTCTAAAGTTTTTATGTTTTATTAGCGTGGATCCATGCACATGTAACATTGTGTTTTTATAAGAGTTCTTTATGAGATTTTAATATTTAATACAATAAATTGTTTTTAATATTTTAATATTGCTATATTAGTCCACTCTTGTACCCAACCTTAGCCTCCGTATTGTTGGCGCCTGGGCTCATTCCTCACAATTATCTTTCTCTAGGTGGGAGCTAGATACCACCGCCTCAGGCTCATAAGGTTTTTGTTGGCGCTGGGGTATACTCTTGTACCTCTTATTTCCCAAAAGTAATGAATGCAGCTGTAGACTCTTTCCATCAGAAGAAAAGGAAATTATCAGGTAAGCATAATTTGTTTTGTTTTTTTTCACAAACCCAGTTCTATACTGCACTCAAAGAACATCATATATAGAAATATATAAATGTGTAGTACCCTTATGTAGGCACATTATATATTATATATATATCTGTTATAAATTACACCCCCATATTAATACCAAAATATAGATTATATATATTTATATATATATATATATATATATATATATATATAATCTATATTTTGGTATTAATATGGGGGTGTAATTTATAACAGATATATATCCCTATATACTTATATTTTTACATGAGCAACCACATACTGTGTTGATTGGGTTGTTAAAGGGACACTGAACCCAATTTTTTTCTTTCGTGATTCAGATAGAGCATGCAATTTTAAGAAACTTTCTAACTTACTCCTATTATCAATTTTTCTTTGTTCTCTTGCTATCTTGATATGAAAAAGGCATCTAAGCTTTTTTTTTTATTCAGAACTCTGTACAGCATTTTTTATTGGTGGATGAATGTATCCACCAATCAGCAAGGACAACCCAGGTTGTTCACCAAAAATGGTCCGGCATCTAAACTTACATTCTTGCATTTCAAATAAAGATACCAAGAGAATGAAGAAAATTTGATAATAGGAGTAAATTAGAAAGTTGCTTAAAATTTCATGCTCTATCTGAATAACAAAAGAAAAAATTTGGGTTCAGTGTCCCTTTAAGTTCCCTTACACAGGATAAAATATCGGCTAGGTGTGTACTTTTCCATTAATATATCTCTAGGTTTAATATATAGTGATATTTTGATCTTCATTTACCTTTATGTACAATTGTCTCTTTGTTTTCTGACCTATGCACACTGTAAACGATGTGTGTTTTTTTTGGGGGGGGGTTCTATCTTTTGTTCCTTGCTTATACACGCTAGCGACAAACTGGTTTCACAAAGGATTAAACAAGTCACTTTGTTTTAACCAATCATCTATGGCTATGTATTTTAAATAATAGATGTGTGAAAATAGGCATTAGCTATGATTACGGCTATGGCAAAATATATTAGCTGCTGCCTGGATGTTTCCATTCATCACTTTAGTTGGCTCAGTTTTTATCCTGCATATGTTGCACTAGTAAACTGCGTTTTATTCAGGCAGCTCCCCGGATTCTTCACTTTTTTGTGAGTTATACTATATGTCACATAATAGTGTGTGGGTATATATGTGTGTGTATATATATGTGTATATATATATATATATATATATATATGTGTGTGTATATATATATATGTATATGTGTGTATATATGTGTATATATATATATATTTCTTTCATGTAATTAGCAAGAGTCCATGAGCTAGTGACGTATGGGATATACATTCCTACCAGGAGGGGCAAAGTTTCCCAAACCTCAAAATGCCTATAAATACACCCCTCACCACACCCACAAATCAGTTTTACAAACTTTGCCTCCTATGGAGGTGGTGAAGTAAGTTTGTGCTAGATTCTACGTTGTTATGCGCTCCGCAGCAGGTTGGAGCCCGGTTTTCCTCTCAGCGTGCAGTGAATGTCAGAGGGATGTGAGGAGAGTATTGCCTATTTGAATGCAGTGATCTCCTTCTACGGGGTCTATTTCATAGGTTCTCTGTTATCTGTCGTAGAGATTCATCTCTTACCTCCCTTTTCAGATCGACGATATACTCTTATATATACCATTTCCTCTACTGATTCTCGTTTCAGTACTGGTTTGGCTTTCTACTACATGTAGATGAGTGTCCTGGGGTAAGTAAGTCTTATTTTCTGTGACACTCTAAGCTATGGTTGGGCACTTTTATATAAAGTTCTAAATATATGTATTCAAACATTTTTTTGCCTTGACTCAGGATGTTCAACGTTCCTTATTTCAGACAGTCAGTTTCATATTTGGGATAATGCATATGAATAAATCATTTTTTCTTACCTTAAAAATTTGACTTTTTCCCTGTGGGCTGTTAGGCTTGTGGGAGCTGAAAATGCTTCATTTTATTGCGTCATTCTTGGCGCCAAAATTTTTTTCTGTTTCCGGCGTCATACGTGTCGCCGGAAGTTGCGTCATTTTGACGTTTTTTTGCGCCAAAGGTGTCGGCGTTCCGGATGTGGCGTCATTTTGGCGCCAAATAATGTGGGCGTCTTTTTTGGCGCTAAAAAAATATGGGCGTCACTATTGTCTCCACATTATTTAAGTCTCATTATTTATTGCTTCTGGTTGCTAGAAGCTTGTTCACTGGCATTTTTTCCCATTCCTGAAACTGTCATTTAAGGAATTTGATCAATTTTGCTTTATATGTTGTTTTTTCTATTACATATTGCAAGATGTCCCACTTTGAAGCTGAGTCAGAAGATACTTCTGGAAAATCCCTGCCTGGTGCTGGAGCTACCAAAGCTAAGTGTATCTGCTGTAAACTTTTGGTATCTGTTCCTCCAGCTGTTGTTTGTACTGTTTGTCATGACAAACTTGCTAATGCAGATAATATTTCCTTTAGTACTGTTACATTACCTGTTGCTGTTCCGTCAACATCTAATACTCAGAGTGTTCCTGATAACATAAGAGATTTTGTTTCTAAATCCATTAAGAAGGCTATGTCTGTTATTCCTCCTTCTAGTAAACGTAAAAAGTCTTTTAAAACTTCTCATTTTTCAGATGAATTTTTAAATGAACATCATCATTCTGATACTGATATTAGTTCTTCTGATTCAGAGGATTCTGTCTCAGAGGTTGATGCTGATAAATCTTCATATTTATTTAAAATGGAATTTATTCGTTCTTTACTTAAAGAAGTCCTAATTGCTTTAGAAATTGAGGATTCTAGTCCTCTTGATACTAAATCTAAACGTTTAGATAAGATTTTTAAATCTCCTGTAGTTATTCCAGAAGTTTTTCCTGTCCCTGGTGCTATTTCTGAAGTAATTTCCAGGGAATGGAATAATTTGGGTAATTCTTTTACTCCTTCTAAACGTTTTAAGCAATTATATCCTGTGCCATCTGACAGATTAGAATTTTGGGACAAAATCCCTAAGGTTGATGGGGCTGTCTCTACTCTTGCTAAGCGTACTACTATTCCTACGGCAGATGGTACTTCCTTTAAGGATCCTTTAGATAGGAAAATTGAATCCTTTCTAAGAAAAGCTTACTTGTGTTCAGGTAATCTTCTTAGACCTGCTATATCTTTAGCGGATGTTGCTGCAGCTTCAACCTTTTGGTTAGAAGCTTTAGCGCATCAAGTAACAGATCATAATTCTCATAGCATTATTATTCTTCTACAACATGCTAATAATTTTATTTGTGATGCCATCTTTGATATCATTAGAGTTGATGTCAGGTATATGTCTCTAGCTATTTTAGCTAGAAGAGCTTTATGGCTTAAAACTTGGAATGCTGATATTTCTTCTAAGTCAACTCTGCTTTCCCTTTCTTTCCAGGGTAATAAATTATTTGGTTCTCAGTTGGATTCTATTATCTCAACTGTTACTGGAGGGAAAGGAACTTTTTTACCACAGGATAAAAAATCTAAAGGTAAATTTAGGTCTAATAATCGTTTTCGTTCCTTTCGTCACAACAAGGAACAAAAGCCTGATCCTTCATCCTCAGGAGCGGTATCAGTTTGGAAACCATCTCCAGTCTGGAATAAATCCAAGCCTTTCAGAAAACCAAAGCCAGCTCCCAAGTCCACATGAAGGTGCGGCCCTCATTCCAGCTCAGCTGGTAGGGGGCAGATTACGTTTTTTCAAAGAAATTTGATTCAATTCCGTTCACAATCTCTGGATTCAGAACATTGTTTCAAAAGGGTACAGAATTGGCTTCAAGATAAGGCCTCCTGCAAAGAGATTTTTTTTTTCCTGTGTCCTAGTAAACCTAGCGAAGGCTCAAGCATTTCTGAAATGTGTTTCAGATCTAGAGTTGGCTGGAGTAATTATACCAGTTCCAGTTCTGGAACAGGGGCTGGGGTTTTATTCAAATCTCTTCATTGTACCAAAGAAGGAGAATTCCTTCAGACCAGTTCTGGATCTAAAAATATTGAATCGTTATGTAAGGATACCAACGTTCAAAATGGTAACTGTAAGGACTATCCTGCCTTTTGTTCAGCAAGAGCATTATATGTCCACAATAGATTTACAGGATGCATATCTGCATATTCCGAATCATCCTGATCACTATCAGTTTCGGTGATTCTCTTTCCTAGACAAACATTACCAGTTTGTGGCTCTACCGTTTGGCCTAGCTACAGCCCCAAGAATTTTTACAAAGGTTCTCGGTGCCCTTCTGTCTGTAATCAGAGAACAGGGTATTGTGGTATTTCCTTATTTGGACGATATCTTGGTACTTGCTCAGTCTTCACATTTAGCAGAATCTCATACGAATCGACTTGTGTTATTTCTTCAAGATCATGGTTGGAGGATCAATTTACCAAATAGTTAATTGATTCCTCAGACAAGGGTAACCTTTTTAGGTTTTCAGATAGATTCAGTGTCCATGACTCTGTCTTTGACAGACAAGAGACGTCTAAAGTTGATATCAGCTTGTCGAAACCTTCAGTCACAATCATTCCCTTTGGTAGCTTTATGCATGGAAATTCTAGGTCTTATGACTGCAGCATCGGACGCGATCCCCTTTGCTCGTTTTCACATGCGACCTCTTCAGCTCTGTATGCTGAACCAGTGGTGCAGGGATTACACAAAGATATCTCAATTAATATCTTTAACACCGATTGTACGACACTCTCTAACGTGGCGGACAGATCACCATCGTTTAATTCAGGGGGCTTCTTTTGTTCTTCCAACCTGGACTGTAATTTCAACAGATGCAAGTCTGACAGGTTGGGGAGCTGTTTGGGGGTCTCTGACAGCACAAGGGGTTTGGGAATCTCAGGAGGTGAGATTACCGATCAATATTTTGGAACTCCGTGCAATTTTCAGAGCTCTTCAGTCATGGCCTCTTCTAATGAGAGAATCGTTCATTTGTTTTCAGACAGACAATGTCACAACTGTGGCATACATCAATCATCAAGGAGGGACTCACAGTCCTCTGGCTACGAAGGAAGTATCTCGAATTCTGGTATGGGCGGAATCCAGCTCCTGTCTAGTTTCTGCGGTTCATATCCCAGGTATAGACAATTGGGAAGCAGATTATCTCAGCCGCCAAACGTTACATCCGGGCGAATGGTCTCTTCACCCAGAGGTATTTCTTCAGATTGTTCAAATGTGGGGACTTCCAGAAATAGATCTGATGGCCTCTCATCTAAACAAGAAACTTCCCAGGTATCTGTCCAGATCCAGGGATCCTCAAGCGGAAGCAGTGGATGCATTGTCCCTTCCTTGGAAGTTTCATCCTGCCTATATCTTTCCACCTCTAGTACTTCTTCCAAGAGTAATCTCCAAGATTCTGAAGGAATGCTCGTTTGTTCTGCTGGTAGCTCCAGCATGGCCTCACAGGTTTTGGTATGCAGATCTTGTCCGGATGGCCTCTTGCCAACCGTGGACTCTTCCGTTAAGACCAGACCTTTTGTCGCAAGGTCCTTTTTTCCATCAGGATCTCAAATCCTTAAATTTAAAGGTATGGAGATTGAACGCTTGAATCTTAGTCAAAGAGGTTTCTCTGACTCTGTGATTAATACTATGTTACAGGCTCGTAAATCTGTATCTAGGGAGATATATTATAGAGTCTGGAAGACTTATATTTCTTGGTGTCTTTCTCATAATTTTTCCTGGCATTCTTTTAGAATTCCGAGAATTTTACAATTTCTTCAGGATGGTTTGGATAAAGGTTTGTCTGCAGTGGCGGCTGGTGACTTTTGAAGATGGGGGAGCACTAGCCCCGCCCCTCAGATGGCTCCGCCGATTTTAATATGTGTGTGTATATATATATATATATATATACACACACACATACATATACACATACACATGCACACACACACACATATATATATATATATATACACACACACATACATACACACAAATACATATACACACACAAATACATACATGCACACCAGTGACGTGCGTTGAGCTCAGATGCTGTTGAGGCACCGGCTGTGATACCCCCAAGAAACACACACACATATTATATATATATATATATATATATATATATATATATATATATATATATATATATATATATATACACATACATACATATGCACATACATACATATATACACAAATGCACACCAACATACACAGATATAAACTCATACAAACATATACACACACATAATAAATACACTCATACATACACACTATGGCAAAGTCTGACAAAGGGGTTAAAAGTTATTCTGAAATAGGAATCCCCAACCCCCAGCAACACATTTCCCATGTGTTTTTTTTTCTGATAACCTATTGACATCATCCTCATGACAAGCAGGTTAGAGATAGATAGCAGGAAGGGAGATGTCACTTTGCCTTGAGAGGGAATGGAGGAAATGAGAGCAGGGAGGGGGGAGACTACCAACAGAGTCAGACACAGCTACTTTGAGTCTTTGATTAGCATAGATTCATGTAACGGAGTGTGAACAGCTTCAAACATCTAAGGCACTACTGACAGCATATAATGAATGTTTGTTACTCACGAATCACGCTGTCTCCAGGGTCCTGTTCTAACTCCACTAACATACTTCCTACAGCAGCGCAGCACGCAGTGTAAAATGATTCTGCTGACCTCTGTCTTAGATGCAATAATAAATTTAGGGTTTTTGAAGGCAAGTGTCATGGGTTTTTATGAATGAACTAAGGCTATAGTAACTGCCGGGTACCTCCTTGCTGTGCCTCATCCTTTCCCTCAGCGTCCTCTGCTAACAGGGCAGGCCAACCAGTTTAGCTAGAGAAGGAGCCAGTCTCATGGCTCTCTGTAGTCAAACTTATCATAGCGGTAGCGTTTTATTTCAGTAATTCAGAACAGTAAAATATAAGCCATAGAAGAACAGGACACAGCAAAACACTGTACTTTTTAACTAGAACCGTGTTTTGCTTTGCCTTGTTCTCTGCCTTATATTTTACTTAACTGGAATAAAAGCCACTTTTTCACTTATGTCATTTCATTGATTCCGCTAATAAACAGTGTCAATGGCGGGTGCTTAATTAGAAATAGCTCAGGACAGGAAAAACAAAACCAAAGCTGCTTTGGTTTTGTTTTTCCTGTCCTGAGCTATTTCTAAATAAGCAGACAAGTAGTGTTTCTGACAATGGAGGGTGGGGGTCAAACACCACGTGGCACTGGCTCTATTATAACCCTGATACTAATCAGCCTGCTTTTACACTGCACGGTGCTGCTGGGCAGAGAGAGACTGTAGATGAGATGGCTGCACAGGGACTGTGCTGCTAACTCTCACTGTGGGCTGTCGTTATGAGCATAGGAGTAGGACATATAAAAAAACATGTTGTGACCGGGCTACTTGTTAACACTCACAGTTTCAGCAGCTAGAAGTTCAGTCTGTTCAGGCAACGCATTAAACATCTCTTCTGTTCTCTGGGCCAGTTCACACAATTCTAACTGCAGCTACACAAGGAATCCTAGCGGCAAACTCCCCCCCCCCCCCCTTTCAAAAGCCCGCTCATAAAATTTTATATTGCTTGGTAGTTACGGCGTAACTGTTACGCCCCTGCCTCCTCTCCTCCCACACACATAGTCAGCTCAGCTCTTAGTGTGCGAGTGTCACGTGACAGCTGGCTCCCGCACACTAAGAGCTGTGCGAACAGGAAGGCTATGGGGCTGGCCTGTAGGTGGCGCTGCAGTCAATGCAGTTTTAAAGTGGAAAGTGATTTTGCCTATACTTCTATATATCGCACGTGCGATACATAGAAGTATAGGCAAAACAGCCCTTTCCACTTTCAGGTTTCATCAGCCTAATATGCATGATGATGATAGTTACACTGCACAGTCTCACAGTCACAGACACAGACACCACACAGGAAAATAATACATTTATAAATAAATATAATATAAAATAATATAAATAAAAAATAAAAATAAAAATTTTCATAATTTTTTTTTTCTCATTTTTTTTTTCTTCTGCTCATTTTTCCCCCCTCCTCTGCCCCCTGGGGGTTCACGTGCGACAGTGCACATATGGAGGAGCCTCCACTGTTTGTCTGCAAGTTTCTTGAAAGGACAAATCTCTGCTCTTTCGGTTCTTTTTCACAGAAAGATTGCTAATCTTCCTGATATTCATTGTTTTGTACAAGCTTTAGTTTGTATAAAACCTGTCATTAAGTCAATTTCTCCTCCTTGGAGTTTGAATTCGGTTCTGGGGGATCTTCAAGCTCCTCCGTTTGAACCTATGCATTCGTTGGACATCAAATTACTTTCTTGGAAAGTTTTGTTCCTTTTGGCTATCTCTTCTTCCAGACGAGTTTCTGAATTATCTGCTCTTTCTTGTGAGTCTCCTTTTCTGATTTTTCATCAGGATAAGGCGGTGTTGCGAACTTCTTTTAAATTTTTACCTAAGGTTGTGAATTCTAACAACATTAGTAGAGAAATTGTGGTTCCTTCTTTGTGTCCTAATCCTAAGAATTCTAAGGAGAGATCATTGCATTCTTTGGATGTTGTTAGAGCTTTGAAATATTATGTTGAAGCTACTAAGAATTTCCGAAAGACTTCTAGTCTATTTGTTATCTTTTCCGGTTCTAGGAAAGGTCAGAAGGCCTCTGCCATTTCTTTGGCATCTTGGTTGAAATCTTTAATTCATCATGCTTATGTCGAGTCGGGTAAAACTCCGCCTCAAAGGATTACAGCTCATTCTACTAGGTCAGTTTCTACTTCCTGGGCGTTTAGGAATGAAGCTTCGGTTGATCAGATTTGCAAAGCAGCAACTTGGTCTTCTTTGCATACTTTTACTAAATTCTACCATTTTGATGTGTTTTCTTCTTCTGAAGCTGTTTTTGGTAGAAAAGTACTTCAGGCAGCTGTTTCAGTTTGAATCTTCTGCTTATAATTTAAACTTTATTTTGGGTGTGGATTATTTTTCAGCGGAATTGGCTGTCTTTATTTTATCCCTCCCTCTCTAGTGACTCTTGCGTGGAAAGATCCACATCTTGGGTAGTCATTATCCCATACGTCACTAGCTCATGGACTCTTGCTAATTACATGAAAGAAAACATAATTTATGTAAGAACTTACCTGATAAATTCATTTCTTTCATATTAGCAAGAGTCCATGAGGCCCACCCTTTTTTGTGGTGGTTATGATTTTTTTGTATAAAGCACAATTATTCCAATTCCTTATTTTTTATGCTTTCGCACTTTTTTCTTATCACCCCACTTCTTGGCTATTCGTTAAACTGATTTGTGGGTGTGGTGAGGGGTGTATTTATAGGCATTTTGAGGTTTGGGAAACTTTGCCCCTCCTGGTAGGAATGTATATCCCATACGTCACTAGCTCATGGACTCTTGCTAATATGAAAGAAATGAATTTATCAGGTAAGTTCTTACATAAATTATGTATAACCAGCACCCACACAATGCATACTTCCAAACAAACCAACT